>NC_133773.1:144667942-144765896 GCF_003597395.2 Chelonoidis abingdonii | reverse complement strand
GCTGTTAGCTTTCTTGGCAACAAGGGCACACTGCTGACTCATATCCAGCTTCTCGTCCACTGTAACCCCTAGGTCCTTTTCTGCAGAACTGCTGCCTAGCCATTCGGTCCCTAGTCTGTAACAATGAATGGGATTCTTCCTTCCTAAGTGCAGGACTCTGCACTTGTCCTTGTTGAACCTCATCAGGTTTCTTTTGGGCCAATCCTCTAATTTGTCTAGGTCCCTCTGTATCCTATCCCTACCCTCCAGCTGTTCCCTGTTCTCCAAAAGAGACCAGCCTACTCCTGGGAGCAGCTAGCTGAATGGCAGAGGGCTTCGCTGTGGCAGGTTGGGCCTTCAGTTCAAATCCTAGCAGCAGCACTTGCTAGTCCTCATTCCCACTACTAAGCCATTCTGTCCCTCTAGCTCACTTGAATCTTGTCAAGTTTGGCAGTGACCATGTTCATTCTAATATGGCTACATGTACGTATCTACATCTGGGAATAATGATCATTGATCATACATACAGGAACAGGGCAGCCCAGAGGATTCAGGGTGTCTGGGGTCTTCCCCGCTGCTGAATTGCCACCGAAGACCTGGCACTTCGGTGGCAGGTCCCAAGGCGGAAGGACCTCCCCACCACGGGTCTTCGGGGCACTTCAGCGGCAGGTCCCGGAGTGGAAGGACCCCATGCCGCCAAATTGCCACCGAAGACCCAGAGCAGAGGAAGCTCCCGAGGCCTGAGCCCCGCGAGAGTTTTCCGGGGCCCCCAGAGCAAGTGAAGGACCCCACTCCAGGGGCCCCGAAAAACTCTTGTGGGGGTCCCTGCGGGGCCCGGAGCCTGGGGCAAATTGCCCCACTTCCCCCCACCCCTGGGCAGCCCTATATAGGAAGGGGGACTCTATTCTGGGAAGCAGCGACTTTGAAAAAGATTTGACGGCCATGGTGGATAATCAGCTGAACAGGAGTTCCCAGGGTGATGCTGTGGCCAAAGGGCTAATGCGATCCTCGGATGCATAAACAGGGGAATCTCAAGTAGGAGCACATAGGTTGTTTTTCCTCTGTATTTGGCACTGGTGTGACCACTGCTGGAATTCTGCGTCCAGTTCTGGTGTCCACAGTTCAAGAAGGATGTTGCTAAATTGTAGAGGGTTCAGAGAAGAGCCGTGAGAATGATCAGAGGGTTAGAAAACCTGCCTTATAGCGAGAGACTCAAAGAGCTCCATCTATTGAGCTTAGCAAAGAGAAGGTTAAGGGGAGACTTGATCACAGTCTATAAATAACAAATATTCAGTTACGGGAGCTTCAGGCCAGCAGAGGCAGGAATAACATGATCCAGTGGCTGGAAGTTGACGCTCGACAAATTCAGACTGGAAATAAGGGATAAATTTGTAACGAGGAGGGTAATTAACCCTTGGAACAACCTACCCACGAGTTGTGGTGGGTTCTCCAACACTGGCAATTGTCAAATCAAGATGGGCTGTTTTTCTAAACTCGGCTCTAGGGATTATTTCGGGGCACTTCTCCGGCCTGGGCTATGCAGGGGTCAGACTAGAGGATGGCAGTGGTCCCGTCTGCCCTTGGAATCGATGTCTCTGACTGTTGGGTGGGGGGTCTGATTCCAGCTCCTTGTGACAAGGCAGCCACAACACACTCACAGAACCACCCTTGCAGCTGGCTCTCGGCGTACAAGCAGGCCGGCACTAAGGGGACGGGCAGGGTTCCAGGACAGTATGTAGCGCCTCTGGTTAACACTTCCTATTATAACACTCTGTTGTCAGCGGCTTATAACTTTGCCAAACTGTAACTGTTGGGGCTGGAATTTACCCTGCTGAGCATCTGCCTCAGGCTGAAGTTATTTTTCCCCCAACAAAAGTGGTTCCGCCTTTTCTCAGAACAAGACTAGGGAACAATCGGCTGTTTTTGCCCGTGTTAATAAAACTCTTAAGCATTTTGTTGGGAAGCTGTAGCCCCATCATGCTCTGGAGCAGGGACTTGGCATTTGGCTGCTGGGGCCAACTTTTGCCCTGTCCTTGCGCTTCCCATCTGCTGAGGGGCCAGGCACAAACCTGAGAGCAGGAGACCATGTCTCCTGTGCTCCCAATGGCCGCCCCCCGGTTGGCCCACAGGCAGCAAGGAGGAGATGACTCTGTCAGCTTGGAGAGGAGAGGAGTCTGGGGGCAGTGGAGGGAGGGCAGGTTGGACAAGGAGCCAGACAGGTGGTGGGTGAGACTGGGACAAAGACCCAGGTGGACATCATGGAGAAGAGAAGCCGAGGGTTTGAGGGCACTGGGACAAGAAGCCAAGGGGGCTGGGGACTGGGCTGCGGTGTGCTGCTGGGCCATGGAACCAGTGAGCGTGGGGACATGGAGCCAAGGGGACCAGGGAGCTGGGGGATATTGGGACAGGAATGAGGACTTGAGACAGGGGGTGGAACTGGGACAGTGGCCTGGAAGTGCCAGGCTACAGGAGTCAGGACAGGCGGGCACAGGGGCTGTATAACCACTAGAGTAGATACTCGCCTTGGACCCTAGACTAGAACCCAGGATTCCTGAGTCTCAGTATCCCTCAGCTGCCAGCCCGTAGCAGTGAAACCCACTGGCAAAGTGTGTGTCTCATCCCCATCTACTGGTTGGCTCATGTTGGGATGACAACCTACTAGTGCTGTCAGTTGCTCCGGAGCAGAGGTCTGCGCTATGGAACTAACAGTTCGGACCCTTCCGGTGACCCATGTGGGTACCTGCCTAGTTCCACAAGCTGGCACTCCTGTTTTGTCACTTTGGTTTTTTCAAAAAGCTAGGAAATACACACCAAAAACTATGTTAAAATGCACCGTTCAGGTGGAGAAGTGAAACACTCAAAAGCTGGGAAATGCCAGTATTAGGGTACGTCTACACTGCACGATTATTTCGAATTAGCTTAAACCGATATTACAAAACAGATCTAATAAAATCGGTTTAGCGCGTCCACAGTGGGATCCCGAAATCGATTGTTTGCGTCCATGGTCCAAAGCTACCATCGATTTCAGGAGCGGTGCACTGTGGGTAGCTGTTCCTCAGCTATCCCATAGTTCCCACTTCCGTGTTGAGAGCACAGTGCCTGATGGGGCAGAAAACACTGCCCCGGGTGGTGCTGGGTACAGCCTCACCCCTCCCTTTGTGAAGGCAGCAGACAACCCTTTGGCGCCTTTTTCGCGGAGTGCATTGAGCAAACGCCATAGCACAGCAATCTTTCCCTTTTTTTTTTCACGTGGTGGGGGGGGGAAATAAACTGATGAGCTGTTCCCTGAACCACGCCAGACACTGTGTTTGAACCTACAGACATTGGGAGCTCAGCCAAGAATGCAAATAATTTTCAGAGACTGCTGTGGACTGTGGGATAGCTGGAGTCCTCAGTACCCCCTCCCTCCCTTCATGAGCGTCCATTTGAGTCTCTGGCTTCCCGTTACGCTTGTCACACAGCGCTGTGTATCCTGGAGTTTTTTATTCAAACGCTTTGGCATTTCGTGTTCTGTAACGGAGCTGGATACAACAGATTTGTCTCCCCATACAGCGATCAGACCTAGTATCTCCCGTACGGTCTATGCTGGAGCTCTTTTTCGATTTCAAACTGCATCGCCAGCCGTGCTGATCAGAGCTCCACGCTGGGCAAGCAGGAAATGTAATTCAAAAGTTCGCGGGGCTTTTCCTGTTTACCTGCCCGCTGCATCCGAGTTCAGATTGCTGTCCAGAGCGGTCAGTGCTGCACTCTGGGATGCCGCCCGGAGGCCAATAACGTCGATTTCCGTCCACACGAACCCTAATCCGAGTTATCACTATCGAATTTAGCGCTACTCCTCTCGTTTGGGAGGAGTTCCGAAATCGATTTAAGGAGCCGTTTAACTCGATATTAATGATGACGTCGTGTGAACGGATACAGCGTTAAATCGGTATATCGGCCATTAAACCGATTTAAAGTCGCAGTGTAGACCTGGCCTTAGAGTTGCCTCTTTCAACCTGAACTTGGCCCTGTTGTGTGCATGCACTAGGCTACAACCTTCAATTACATGGGCACAGCCGATTTGTTCCCCAGTTCCCTCTGCCTCACGTCATTTGCCCCTAAAATGTGCCTTTGGCCTGGCCCTGCTGGAGCTTTTCTCTCTCCAGTGTCTCCTGCAGGAGGTCCCCGGAAATGCCAGTTTCAGGTCCCATACCTCCTAGTTCTCCACCCAGTCAGCAAACTCTGCATTGACAATCACCAGTTCACCCCTCACCCTCGCAACAACTGGCACAAAATGTCTCGCCCTGTGAGATCCTTATCGTGGCCCTGATCCTGCACCCTCCATGCCGGTGGATTCTGTGGGTCTCCATGGGGGCACCAGGGTCCGTCCAAAATAGAAGTCACGGTTTTCTGTAAAAGTGTCCTGACCTTTTGTAATCTAACTCCCTGTCCCTTCCAATCAGCCCACCTTCCCTCCTGGCTTGTCCCTCTCTAATCATTAACCCCTTGAGCTCAACCTTGTGAAACTAGGCAGCTGCACAGTTGACCTCCCTGGGACCTCTGCTGGCGAGCTGCGAAACTTCACTCCTCCAATGCCGCAGAGACCTTTGCAGTGCCCTTCTAATCCTATTAGAGAGTCAGCCTCCAAAAACCTGAGTCTTTTGCAGAAGCGGCTTAGGAAGGGCCTGACCCACACACATGCACTGGGGTAGGGCAGCCTTTTCCTTTCTTCCCTGCTGCCGCAGCTGCAGCTGGATGAATGAGCCTGCTTGAATGTGCCACATTCTTTCACAGTCCAGTCTTTCCAAGGGGCCACACGGCTCTAATTAAAGCAGCGGTCGGGAGGTTAATTAATACAAATGGTGGCAAATATTATACCAATCAAAGTGCCTTTGGATTCCCTTCTCTGCTAGAGCACACTGCTCTAGTAGGATCTCGTTAGCGAGCTGGGAGAAAACAGCCCTTAAACCACCCGACTGTTACCTTCATTGCATTAATGAGACTGGTTTATGCTTTCTTTATTCCGGCCTTTCCCTGACTCATTTTGGAATTGCTGGGTTCTCCAGAGCTGCCTTCTTTGAGCAAATCTAGGTTTCAAAGCAATTTTAAAAGAACGATTTCTCATGTGGCAGGAGTTGGAATGGAAAATTGCAGTGATCTCTTAGCTAGCTAAAGAAATTGCATGTAAATACTGGTGTGTAATGTTTATATACGTGCGTGATATATAAATATGGCCCTGACCCTGAAGTTGGCTCTGCTCAAGAGAATCCCTCCACCCATGCCGAGTTCGTTGCAGAATCTGGGCTTGTGTGCCATACATGCTACTGAACTTCCCAACAGGGATAGCTGGTCTGATGATAACTCTTGAGACCCAGGAAATACAGCTCGTTATATGCGAGCAACGCATGTGCCTTTTTCTCCCATGGCGACTGGTCGACTACTCAGCTGATGTTTCTTCATTTGTTCACATGGCAGAGGTCTGTACTGCAGCGAGCACTGAGGATTCAGACCCCACCGGTGACTGGGGCACTGCACATTTAAATGCAGAGGGGAGCAGGATATTCTGATGCCTGCTTCCATTTCCTGTGTCTCAAACCACAACAGGGGCTGGCTTCCTGTCTGATTGCTATGGGTTTGGTTTGTGTTGTAGTGAAGATGCAACTTGTTCATGCTCATGCACGCGCACACACACACAACCAACAGATCCCTGGCTGAGGATTTTCATAGCTTGCAAGGGCCTGAGCTCTCTTTCTCCCTCCTCCCACCCCCCCACAAAGTCAAATCTGAAAGGTGGCGCCATGCTCCAGTTCTGCCTTGGCTCAAGAGCGCCACCCATTGAGACACAAACTCCACTTCCTGCAGCACCTGGACTTTTGCCTCAAGATCTCTCATTGGAGCGCTGACCTGGTCCTACCCTGCTTAGCTTGGGAGATGTAAGAATTCTAGAGCAGCTAGAAAGCAAAGGATCACCGTGCGCTTCATGCCCAGCACAGAGCTCTGTGCCCAGAGGCGAACAAGCAGAGTGCTACCCTGTCCCTTTGTGAAGGCAGGGCTGCTGAGCAGGGATGGACAGGTGACCTGCTTTTGAATCTACATAGTTACATTTAGGGGGCAGGTCCTGAGCTGGTGTAAATCAGACCAGCTCCACTGGTATCAGCTACACCAGTAGCTATGGCTCGGGCTTCTTCTGGAACAGTGACCCTTGGGTCAGTGTGTGCGACCTGTCCACCTCTGTACCTGAGCTACACAGGAGATGAATCTGTTCCAGGAGTGCAGCTGGAGGGACAGGTTCTTTCGCTCATGTCACAGAGGTTTGTGTATGAATCTGTTCCAGGAGTGCAGCTGGAGGGACAGGTTCTTTCGCTCATGTCATAGAGGTTTGTGTATTTAGCTCTGGAGGGCCCCACTCCAATCCCCAGTGTTGGCCAAGATCACCAGCCCAGATCCAGCCATGACTTAAAATCGACTGTAGTACTGATTACGTACCAGCTTTACCGAGTTATCCCTGTTTGACAGCCCCATAATTCTTAAGGCCAGCCAGGTCCGTGAGGGTACAGGAAAGGGACAGAAATCTCCCTGGGGTGGTCCAGCAGCCTGGAGGTTTTACAACATAAGACATGAGGGAGATTGTAGGTTTAAATGGAGGGGTAGCCAGGTGAGCACCAGTTCCTCAGATCCATGCGCTGCTGCATTAAGGCTATAAACTGGGAGTTGTGCAGCTCTACGCCAGGCTAGAGAGGAGGCATGCTGAGACACATGCATACAGGGTCCAGTTACATTGTGGAGTAAAGGTTTGAGCCAAAGCCCATTGAAGTCAATAGAAAAACTCCCGTTGACAGGCTTTCGATCAGGTCCTAAAAGAGGAGTTTTCTTAATACCAAAACTTCTTTCCTTCCTTCCTTCGCAGTCTCCCTCTCTCTCTCTCTCTCTGATGCATCTTTTTAAACAGTGCAGATCACATAACATTATCTTCTAGATTCCCTTCCCCTCAGTTCATTTGAACTCGCCTGGCCCTCTCCAGCCATTTGCTGTTAATCCCCACTAATTGCCACTAATTCGATTCCTGTCCCCGGGTCTGTGCAGGTATTTGAAGGAACATCTGGGATTGACGCCAAGAAGACATCCTGCGAGTTTACCGGGGACATCCTCCGGACCCCTGTTTCTGAGGACATGCTAGGTAGGTCCATAAGAGCTGCTGAGAACAAATTTATCTCAATACATGGATCTCATTGGAAAAAATAAACAGCAACAAGTTACTGCGCCCGCAACAAGGGGCTGCCAGAGCCTGTAGCCTGCTGCTGATTTTACATTCGCAACTTGTGATTTGTCTGCATAGAGATTCACTTTCCTTTGCTCAATATTTACCCTTGTTTCACCTGCCCTGAGATAGGAGCTGCAGGTAGGGTGACCAAACATCTCGATACCTTTGGAGCCATCCCAGTATCAGGGGCTTTGTCTTATATATGTAACTATGCTCCCATCCCGAAGAAAAAGTGTCCTGATTTTTCACACTTGCTCTCTGGTCACCCTAGCAGCAGGCGCTTTGGGAAATGGATTGAAAGGCTGGTCCAGTTCCGCTAGAGCTGTTGGAAATGCTTCCTGGCCTCTGCTGAAAAGCTGCTGGGTGACTTTTGATAGAACTCCTCAATGAGTCTGAAAAGCCAAATTCCAAAGGCGCCAGAAGCAGTCAGTGTGTCTCTATTCAGGACCAGCCCCACAAGCAGAGGGTAAAAGAAGCAGTAATGGAAACAGAGAAGAGAGGGTGGAGGAGAGTGGGGAAGGTCACACCGTCTATAAAGGCTGGTAGGGGAAAGCAGAAGGCAAAAAACCCCAAGGATGAATTAATGCTGCCAACAGGTTTCTGCTGATGCCACACATGAGCCCAAGGTTATGGGCTGGGATCTGATTCCACATTCAGGGGGTGTCTGGTGCCGTTAGAGAGAGAGGGGCTGGCTAAGAAATCCCTATTCAAATTCAGATTCTAAACCACCAAAGTTTGGGGGTGTTTGGATTCTGGGGTTTGGTTCAGCCCAGCTTCAGAGTGCAATCTGATACTCCCCAGCATTGCTTCCGGCCGGGCTCGAGCGACTAGATCAGGGCTGGAGGTACCCAGAATGCACAGCCCCACTAGTAGGCGAAGGGAGGGATTGAAATCAGCAATAATAATGGCAAAGTGGGAAGACAAGGCAGTAAAATTGTTTGATGACTGCAAAGGGCAGGAGGGTTTAGTGGATTGGTGGCGGACTCCAGGATCTCTTGTTGCCAGTTCAAATCTGGTCTAGGGGTGGAGGTGAGTTAAAGGTGGCTCCCATCTGATGATTGGTCTGTCTCTTATATCAAATGAGTTTGTTGGGTCTCAGTCTAGTTCCTACTGGATGACAGGTGGCTGCATCTTAAAAAAATTTAAAATAGCACCATCCTTGTTGGAACTAATTGATCCCTTTGTCTCAGAGGAGTGACCGAGAATGCAGTAAGTATAGAACCTGAACTTCTTTCTGGTGAATAGAACAGGAGCACTTGTGGCACCTTAGAGACTAACAAATTTATTTCAGCATGAGCTGTCATGGGCTACAGCTCACTCTGAAATTTGTTTCCTGTGAACCTAGGTGAGACCAGGGCCCTATTGTGCAAGATGCTATATATAAACATAGTAAGAGACAGCTTCTGCCCCAAAGAGCTCATAATAGAAATAAAGGGAGAGAAACAGAGGTACAGGAAGGGGAATTTGCCCAAGGTTATCTGACTCCCACTGCAGTTCTCTATCCTCTAGGCCACAGGCCTCTTTGGAGACATCTACGCTGCAGCTGGGAGAGGTGATTCCCAGCTTGATCTAGCATACTAACTTAGAAGTGTGACCAGAGATGCAAGGGCAGTGCCTCGGCCTAGCTGCCTGACTGGGTACCTAGGAGCTTGGAGAGGTTGTCCCTGAGCCGCTGCCTGTGCTGCACACCAGCTCGATCACAGCGAGGGCGTGTACATCTGTGGCTAACCAGAGAACTTCTGCCAATGTGACACCTTTCACTGGCATGAAACTGGCTACCACAAGAGAGGAACCTGAGCAATTTCAGAACAGGAAATCTAACTTTGATCCTTAGTAATGGAATAAAATCAACGTGAAGGGGAAAACAATTCTGTAACCGTCTGGAAGCTAACGATGGAGTCATGAGCAGTGAAACAGCATTGGGGATCTGTAAAGAACAGATCTGGGCAGTCCCAATCCCAGGGACAAAATCAGTGGGGGACGGGAACTCGGTAGATGTGGCGTGTCGTTGTCTGGACATCAGTAAAGTATTTGCTAGAGTGTCTCATGCAATCTTACTCTCCTGTCGACTTGCAGTAGGAAAACTGACCACCGACCTGTATGCAAAGGGCAGTGGTAAAGGGCAGTTGCATTGCGCAGGGGGCAGGGGGCAGTGCAGGAACTCAGGGTAACATGATCACTGGACAGTGGATGGTTCCTTAAGGGATCTGTTCTCATCTTGCTGGAAAACTTTAGGAGACCGTCTCTCTCCCCTCTTCCTGCCCACCGAGGCAGCGCTGGGATAAGTGCCACATTCCAGGATGCGTCTGCTACCCACCTAGTATGGTTTGGTTTGGTTTTGGTGAGGTGGGAAGAAGGGGGAAAGAGTGAGATGCTAAAAAGTTAATCATGTCCAGCCCAGATGCAGAGCTTTGGTGCACAGGAGGTGGGGGAACCTGACCCTGCCTTGCTGTGGACACTAGAATGTGCAGCCAAGTGTCCCCTTAGCATGGCGGGGATCCGACACCTGCATTCTCCACCCCTGACTTGTCCCTTGTGAAGATGGGAACAGGAGTGCAGGAGGCTTCCTACTGCTCTGTGCAGCAGGCTACACCCACTGCTTAACCTAACATATGCCCACACCTGGCCCCTGCTGCACACCACTTAGGGACTCGCAGGCTCAAGAGCTGACGCCAAAGTCATCCAACCCCAGTGTGCAGTGGCCACCCCAGGCCAGCGCCTTCCTAGCCTGATGGGCAAAGCCTTCCCCTGCAGTGCACTGAGGCCTGCTGGGGCATGTTCATGGCTAGGCCGCCAGCCGACACCAGCGTCTTGGGGATACCTTTAGCAGCCCACTGGCCTAATTGGCATGACACAGGCAAGAGCCATCCACACAGGGGCTGCCCCATAGGAAGCCAGGCAAGGCAAGGTCCACAGAGCACACTGAGACACAATGAGAACTGTCCCCAAACCCAACCTGGGCTGTTTGCAAGGGTCCAGAAAACACTTTGATCTCCCCGACAATTTGATTTTGGTTTTTGTCTGATTATTCTGCTCTTCAGGGTTCTGGCTGGAAGCTGAACTCCCACAGTGCCATGAGGAAAGGCTGTTTTCACCTTATTTAGGGCCCAATCCACAGACTATAGAAATGGGGGGCAGGGAGCTATTAAGTCATTCCAACTCCTTATGCAGGTGCATTCCCTTCCGTTCCTTTTCTAGCGCTTGGTGGGCTGTGCTTCCAGGCTGGAGGAATCTATCCCAGCCAGCAGTGACTCTGAAACAGACTTGGGATCATGCTGGCTAATGAACATTAGCACCCACTGCAACCTTGTGGCCAAAAGAGCTAATGCAAACCTTGGGTGCAAAAACAGGATTCTTGAGTAGGAGTGGGGAGGTTATTTTACCTCTGTATTTGGCGCTGGTGTGACCCATGCTGGAATCCTGAGTCCAGGTCTGGTGCCCACCATTCAAGAACAATGTGGATAAATTGGGGAAGGCTCAGAGAAGAGCCACAAGAATGATTAAAGGACTAGAAAACCTGCTTCATAGGATAGCCTCAAGGAGCTCGATCTATTTAGTTTAACAAAGAGACGATGAAGGGGTGATGATCACATGAGTACCTAGAGGGGGAGCAGAATTCACAAGTGGGCTCTTCAGTCTAGCAGAGAAAGGTCTGACACGATCCAACGGCTGGAAATTGAAGCTAGAGAAATTCAGACTGGATATAAGGTGCAGAGATTTAACACTGAGGCTAATTAACTGCTGGCTCAACTTCCCAAGGGTTGTGGTCGATTCTCTATCACTGTCAATTTTTAAATCCGGGTCGGATGTTTTTTCTAAATGCTCTGCTCTGGTTCAGACAGGAATTAGTTCTCTGGCCTGTGCTGTGCAGGAGGTCAGACTAAAAGAGTGATGCCTTCGAGCCTAGAATGGGCATTCTGGGCAGATTAGGCCTTGTCGTTATTATGCAGGTTTCCTGACTGTCCCTAGAGCTAGTCCAGGCCCCCTTTGGGTTTGTGTAATGCACTGGGCTGGACTCAGGAGCTGTGAATTCGAGTTCTCAGTTTGTCACAGACTGCCTAGGTGACGTCTGGTAACATTTTTCTGTGCCTCAGCTCCCCATCTGTAAAGTGGGTATAATAAGCCTCTCTTTTCTTGTCTAGATGTCAACTCTTCAGAGCAGAGACTGTCTCATTGCAGGTGTATGGAACAATTTGTATAGTGGGGGTGCTGAGAGCCACTGAACCAAACTGTAAACGTGATATATAATGGAGACCAGGGGGTGTGGCAGCCCCCCCTAGTTCCAGCCCCTATGGTATGGACACAGTGGCCAATTAACACATGGGGCCCGTGCCTGGGGCCCTGGTCAATTTAGGGTTCCTCACAGGAGCGCTGGAACCTTCGTAGAAGGGGCGGGGCCACTGGTGCTAGAATGGTGGCCCCATCCCTTGCTTCTTCTTTTCCCCTCGAGGCCCTTCCCAGTGACCAGGCCAGAAGCCAGAGCCAGGCGGAGAGCAGGGTGCCCAAGAGCAGCCCTCATCCATGCCCCTGACCCGGGGTGCCACCCATGGCAGGTGGAAGGTCTGGGGCTTCCCACAGCAGCCCAGGCTCCCTGGGAAGCTCTTACCACAGCCCAGCTCCAGCTTCCAGCCTGACCAGGGGGTGGGCCCTCAGGGGGAAGATGTAGGGTTGCCAGACATCTGGTTTTCGACCAGAACGCCTGGTCAAAAAGGGACCCAGGCGGCTCTGGTCAGCCTGCCCTAGCTCCACATGGCTCCGGGAAGTGGCCGCCAGGTAGTTGTGGCCCCTAGGTGCATGGGTGGCCAGGGAGACTCCGCGCGCTGCCCCTGCCCTGAGGGCCAGCTCCGCAGCTCCCATTGGCTGGGAACTGTGACCAATGGGAGCTGCGGGGGCGGTGCCTGTGGGCGCAAGGGCAGCGCATGGAGCCTCCCTGGCCGCCCATGCGTCCAGGGCTGCAGGGACCTGGCGGACATTTCCTGGGAGCAGTGGTAAGTGCCGCTGGGACCCCAGCCCCCAAACCCTCTCCCACACCCCAACCTCTTGGCCCAGCCCAGAGCTCCCTCCCTAACCCCAAACCCTCATCCCCTGCCCCACGCCACCCCAGAGTCCACATTCAAACCAGAGCCTTCACTCTCTCACCCTCTCCCACACCCCAACCCCTTGGACCAGCCCGGAGCCCCCTCCCTCACGCCACACCCTCATCCCTTGCCCCACCCCAGAGTCCACACCCCAAGCCACAGCCCTCACCCCCTCGGCCTCTCCCACACCCCAACACTCTTGCCCAGCCTGGAGCCCTCTCCCACACCCTGAACCCCTCATTTCTGGCCTCACCCAACATCCACACCCCCAACCCAGATCCCATACCCCCCCACACCCTAACCCTTGACCCAGCCCGGAGCCCTCTCCCACACCCTGAACTCCTCATTTCTGGCCCCACCCATGTCCACACCCCCAACCCAGAGCCCATAACGCCCCCCCCCCGCACCCTAACCCCTGACCCAGCCCGGAGTCCTCTCCCACACCCTGAACCCCTTATCCCCAGCCCAGTGGTGAGCTGGAGCAGGTTCCCACCAGTTCCCAAGAACCGGTTGCTAAAATTAGACCATCGTGGAGAACCAGTTGTTAAAGGGCCAGGGAGTGGGCAAAGAAATTCGGTCCGTGGGCTGGACCATCCTGTTGCTCCCAGGATCCCCAGCTGAGGAGGCTGAGGTTCCCCTGGCCCTCCCCTGTTTCCCCCCCAGCTGCAGTGTGGCCAGCCGCTGGCACCAGCTGAGCAGTTCAGCTGAGCTCCTGAGTTGCCCTGCTGCTTTGAGCTGCAGGCAAGGTAAGGGGGGGGCCTGCAAGCTCCAGGGCCGCTGGCGGGGGGCAATTTTCCCCAGGCCCTGCAGGGGGCCCCGGTCCAACGAGTATGTCTCCCCCCGCCCCGGCCCCTCCCCTGCTTCCCCCTTCCTTAAATCAGAACTTTTTATAGGGAACCAGTTGTTAAGATTTTGGCAGCTCATCACTGCCCCAGCCCCACCCCAGAGCTCGCACCCCCAGCCAGAGCCCTCACCCCTTCACACACCCCAGTCTCCTGCCCCAGTCCAGTGAAAGTGATTGAGGGTGGGGGAGCACAAGCAACAGAGGAAGGGGGGATGGAGCAAGGGGGGGTGGGGACTCAGAGAAGAGGCGGGACCTCAGTGATGGGGTGATGCAGGGGGTGGGGCAGGGCTATTCGGTTTTGGGCAATTAGAAAGTTGGCAACCCTAGGAAAAGGAGGAGGAGGGGACAGGGTTCCGTGGCGAGGGGAGTGTGCTTGGCCGAAATGTTGTTTGTGTCCAGGGCCCCAAGAAATCTTCATCTGCGTCTGTGTGTACAGGGCCTGGCACAGTGGGCCCTTGAGCTCCACTTAGTGCCTCTCTGCGTTAACTGCAGTATTACTAATGATGACTGGCCAGGTGTTTCTTTCATCTGAAACGGTTGCATTAATTCTGTTCCATAAACACCAGCCCGTATCGCTTGAGCTGCGAGGCTTTTCAGAGAATCCCAGAATCGTAGGACTGGAAGGGACCTTGAGAGGTCATCTAGTCCAATCCCCTGCACTTGTGGCAGGACTAAGGATTATCTAAACCCTTTTCAATGAGAGAGGGTTTCCTTTAAAAAATGCAAACCTTCCCCTGCAACAGCCTTGGGCTAAGACCTGGAAATCAGGAAGTGAAAGTGACGGGTCTGGGTTTCATTGCTCACCGGGGGTGAAGGATAAAAAGCAGCTAAGCAGTTTCCGTGCTGAAAGGTGAATGTGATTTGTCCAAACATCTCTCTGTGTTAATAACTCAGGTTGTTAGTAGTAACCCAGGAAAGGGCCTTTTGCTACTGGGTTTTGGCCTTCATTTTCAAAAGCAACTTCAATTTTTAGGTGCCCAAGTTGAGACACCTTAACGGGGCCTGATTTCCAGAGGATGGGCATGTGGCCCTTTCTGCTAATCAGGCCTCTTTGAGGCACATGGAGTGGGACACCCAAAATCTTAAGCCCCTTTTGAAAATGTAGGCCACTATTTTTATCCTGATGGCGTCCCTGCTAGTGCTGCAAAGAGTGTATAGTCTGTCCAGGCAGCGTACCTCTCCAGGCGGTCCGCACAAATACGGTTCAGCCCTAATCTGCTCTGCTGGGACATACTGATCAGGGGAATTATACGTAAATCCAAGGTCGTTACAGTGCTGCGCCGAAGCTCCCTTTGTCCCCCCTTTGTCCAAGCTACTCCTCCATATTCTCTGGGAGCAACACAGGAGAGGAAACAGTGTAGCAGCCACTGCACTGGCCGTTGGCCAGCCACAGATTCCCATACAGAAGGGAAGTCCTCAGGGAACTGGATGATCCAAGTTTCTAATGGCTTTGCGCTGCCAGAGCACTGAAGCCTCAGCAGAGTCCAGGATCCGGGCCAAGGTCAGTGCCTCGCTCGTCCTGAGAGTCCAGGAAGGAGAGAAGAGAATGAGAGAAGGGCCAGAGAAGGGATACAAAGGCAGGGGGGTCTGTGTAGGCTGTGGAATCTAGGCAAGAAAGGGCTCTGTGTAGACTAAGCCATGGCCACGGCCTGTACTGTCCCCTTGGGCGCACATCGCAAAGGACGCGACATGGTGCACACTCCCCAGATCCAGCTAGCCAAGGAGCAAGAATCTGTGGCTAAGGCAAGGAAAGCTTAGCCTGTGTCTTCAGGGGGAGCCCCGCCAGCAGGGCAGCCTCCCAGACGGTGAAGACGGTGATGGGAGCAGCTTGACTGAAGAGGTTCAAGGGTGGGGAGGGAGACCTGGATTAGAGGGGGGAGAACCGCCTTGCTGGGGGTTACATGTTGGTGTGAAGGGAGGAGTCCAGCCAGGGGTCAGGTGGGGTAACCCTCCCCATCCTTCCCCTGGGCTTCCATGACCCTCGTTAAGTTCTAGACCAGTGAACGAGGCGCTCCAGCCAAGCCTTGAACCGGCCTCAGCGCACAGGTGTTCTCCCGAGAGAGCGAGTGAACGTTAGCCCTCTGCGCCTCTTTCTCCTGAGCACGCTCCGTGGCGCTCCCACTCTGAAGCCCCATTATAGATCTGCTATCGGCCATTGCCGCACTGGGGAATCGATAGCGCTGCGTTAATGCTCCCCCACTTCAGCCCTTTCTCCCCCGTACGCCGGCAATTACCCTATAGGACTCTCTTCCGGCCCTTTAAGAGGGCCGGGGAAAGCATTGTCCTTGTCACAGCAGATAAAGATCAATACTGAGACGGCGCTGGGAAGAGGGAGCCACTGACCATGAAAGGTCAGTAACCTTGGTATTCACTGTGCCTCTATTTGTCTTAGACACACAGTTGTTTAATTTATCATTGAAGCAAAAGCAGAGGTGGTGGGGAGGTGAGCTGCTGAAGGAAACATCCAGTAAAACAAAGCACCTGGCTCATTAGGGCCCTTTGAAGTAGGAGGGAAGACCCCATTGATTTCAATGGGCTGTGGGTCAGACATTGAGCAACCAGCTGACCGCTGTCTGTTGGATGGGCAGGTGTTGCATGCAAAATGGCTTACATTTTCAGCCAGGCCTGGGGAGAGCCCAGGCTCTGCGGGAGAGAGAGGATGGCTCAGTGGTTAGGATGCTGGCTAGGGACTTTGAAAACCGCGCTTTGATTCCTTACTCTGCTATGCTCTTCTGGTGTGACCTGGGGCACGTCCCATCTGGGGACAGGAGCCGTGTTAAGTGGACTAGCTGGGTCTACAGCTTTTCTGAGCCTAGAAAACAAGCGCTGGAACACAATGAAGGGTGCAAAGCCCAGGAGGGATGAGGGAATGTCCCCGACACATGTTGTTTGCTTGCACCAAGTTTACCAAGCAGTCCGGCTCTCTCTGTATTACTGACCTGTCCTCTATGTTATTTACTGCTCCTCCAATCTTTGTGTGGTCGGCAAACGCAGTCAGTGATGACTTTGTTATCCTCCAGGCCATTGGTGAAAATATTAAGTAGCGTTTATTTCCCTTTGCAGGTCGGGTTTTTAACGGTTCTGCAAAACCCATCGACAAAGGCCCAGCTGTTATGGCCGAGGATTTTCTCGATATTAACGGTAAGCCTGATGCAAGAAATGAAGTTGGCAAGAGATGTTTAGCACATGATCTGAGGGGCAGAGATCATGTTTTCCTGTGTGTTGGGATGACACTGAGTGGCTCTCTAGCTGTCAGTCATAGCAGAGAGGCCAAGGAGAATAGGTCCGTTGATGGCTATTAGACAAGATGGGCAGGGATGCAACCCCATACTCTGGGTGTCCCTAAATCTCTGACTGCCAGAAGCTGGGACTGGATGACAGGGGACAGATCACTCAATAACCGCCCGTTTTGTGCATTCTTTCTGAATAGGGTGACCAGCTGTCCCGTTTTTAAAGGGACTGTCCCATTTTTTGGGACTTTTTCTTATATAGGTGCCTATTACCCCCCACCCCGTCACGTTTTTTCACAGTTGCTATCTGGTAACCCTATTCTGAAGCACCTGGCATTGGCCACTGTGAGAAGACAGGATACTGGTCTAGATGGACCATTGGTCTGACCCAGTCTGGCTGTTCTTATGTTTGTACTTTGCAAAGTGGAGCAGGCAGATCCCAATTTTACAGGTGGGGAAACTGAGACTGAGATGGGCCATGACTCGACCAAGATTACAGAGCAAGTCGGTGGCAGATCCAAAGAACCCAGGTCTCCTGGCTACCAAGGGCCAGGCCCTAGTCCCTGGGCTGCGTGAACCAGCACTAAAGATTTCAGATCACGTTAGCGAGAGGCTGCGGGGCTTGAATTTGACCAAGTTACCACGGTTTTTTTATTCATAGGTAATAAATTCCAATGTGAAGAGCTATTTTTGTGAACAAATAACCACTGTTCTTTGGTGTTTGCAATACAAACATTGCAGCACTGGGCTCGTGCATGACACTCTGCAGGTGAAATTGTCTAGGGGCTGACAATGAAATGGACCAAGCTGTTTTAATTGCCCAAGCCAAGTGAAGGGTAAGAAGGGAACTGAGGTCAGTGGGGAGATCTTCCTGGCCAGTGTGCGTTAGATGAGGCTCCAAAGAATAGTTTGGTCCCGGGGGTTAGCCAACATCCGGGGCCTTGCTGGGCTGTTTCAGTGAGGATGAGAAATCGAAGCTTGCACTCGGGTATATTCTTCGGTGAAGGGTTGTTTGTTTACAAAAACTGTACACAGAGTCCTGCTTCCCAGAGCACAGTGGGAACAAACAGGAACTGGTTCCCCGCTCAGAAATCCGTGACTGCCCCTCCAGCCAGCTCTGTGCCCAAGAAGCTTTGTCCCTCTTTTTCCTCTCTGCATCACACTCACAACTCCTGCCTCTGCCTCCAACACCCACAACCTGCAATCAATAGTCAATCAAAGAGTCAGCCTAGGGAGATTGTGGAATCTTAGTCACTGGAGGTTTTAAAGACCAAGTTAGAGAAACACCTGTCAGGGATAGTCTGACTCCAGATAATCCTTAGTCCTGCCCTGAGTGCAGGGAACTGGACTAGAAAGACTCGAGGTTCCTTCCAGGCCTATGATTCTATGAATATCCAGCCTCTGCCTTTGCAATCAGCGAAACCTCATTGAATCTAACAGGGTTAGCTCTGTTTGCCATGCGGCCTGTTGCCTTGCACGGCTGCAGCTGTTTTTACTACGTAAAGGGGCTTGATTGTTCCGTCTGTTGAGTGAGGCGGAGAGCCTGGCACCACTGGCTTTAACAAGGTATGTGATTGTCTTTGGATCTAAGGGCTTGTCTACACTGAAATGCTGCAGCTGCACTGATGCAGCCCTTCAGGGAAGCCGCTACCTACGCCGATGGGCGAGGTTCTCCCGCTGGCGTAGGCGCTCCACCACCCTGAGAGACAGTAGCTAAGTCCGCAGGAAAATTGTACCCGTCGACCTAACGCTGTCTACAATAGGGGCTAGGCTGGTGTAATTGCGTCACTCTAGGGTGTGGATTTCTCACAGCTCTAAGTGCAGTTATACTGACCTAATTTCCTGGTGTAGCCCAGGCCACAGACTCATCTGATAGCGACCATTGGCACATTTCAATATAACAGTATGTTAGGTTTCTCAGTTACATTCAGCAGTAGTAATCTGAGGTGGTATTAGAGCCAGAAGCCCTTATGTAGCTTTTATTCAGGCAAAACCTGCCTCCGTGAAGCTGAGTGAGGTCTACACGACTTGGCCAATGTCCCTCTAACAACAGTCGGCTCTTTACTGCCCTCAGCTATGTGCTTGCAGCTCCCACTGACTTCACTAGCATAACCCACAGTGGAACAGCCCCCGATGGGCCCCCAGTTGAAATGACTCCACTGTGTGGGTCATCTCTGGGAACTGAACCTGCGTCTAAAAGTACAAACTTCACTGCTTGATTTAAAGGGCCCAGTCTGTTAGTTCAGAGGTGGTAGCAGACTCATAACCTCTATATGGCCCAGCCACTGGGGAGATCTGAAACTATGTCCTTCCTGCCGTGGTTACATTTACATGGGTGTATCTGAGGGGGGGGCAATGTCAACCTCCAGGGGGCACATTTACACACATGCGCGTCTAAGTGATGCCTGTGTAATAACACACAGGCTGCCCCACAGGGACCTGGATTCCTGCACACTTGACAGGACTGTTCAGTCACCTGATCACCCTCATGCAACCCCTGCCCTACAGATTTTAAGGGGCCATTGTCCAGGTCAGCAGACCCAGAATGGCACTCATCTTTCTGGGCCCTTCTCTCTCTCTCTCTCTCTCTATTTGGACTATTTTCCCCCTCTATGTGAGGTTTTTGGATTTTTCATATCTAATAGTTCATTTCCCTGTCCCCACAAAACCATCCAGGTCTCTTAAGTGACCCTACAATAACAAATCAGGTCCACGAGCGTCCCATGCAATAACCCCTTCCTGCCTTCTTGCTTCAGGTCAGCCTATCAACCCGCATGGTCGCATATACCCTGAGGAGATGATCCAGACTGGCATCTCGCCCATCGACGTCATGAACAGCATCGCCAGGGGGCAGAAGATCCCCATCTTCTCTGCTGCTGGACTTCCTCACAATGAGGTAGAACCACGTCTTTCTGCCCATCCCTCCCTGTCCCCTTCTGCAGCAGGGGCGGCCAGGACACGTGGGGCGAGGGCAGACCCCTTGCTACTTTATGCTAACATCAGCCGTGCTGGATGTTGGGTTCTCGTGGCATTGCAAGTGCTGGGACCACCGGGCCCCCGGTAACCATGGATGTTTCTTGCAGAGAGGGCTGGCTGGCCCAGGGATTGGTAATGGTGGTCACAATTTGAATCCCCTGTTCCTAGCTGGCCCAGTTCGCCCTTCCCAACAGCTGTCCTTCATTGGCTGGCTGTGAGATGCACCTCAAAGCCTCCTTTGCCAGCAGGCCAGCCCAAGAACCCCCCAGCACCACTGAATCCCACTCCACCCCCAGGCTGGCAGCCGCAACAGGGGTGCCAAAAACTGGGTGGGCCCTAAAGAGTGAACAAGACCTTAGAGAAGGTCCTTCTGAGTCAGAGTCGAGACCCCAGGCAGAGGCGTGTGTGTGTGAGAAGCCTGCCCTGGCTCTGCCTTGTGTGCTACCTGTCCTGTGTGGCACCTGCTTGCATGCCCAGGCTGTCCACATGACACCATCTACAATCCATCCGTTTATAGTGCTGCTCTGCAGCAGGTTCTGCAGGCAGGGCACTGCCTGGCACTCAGGAGACCTCAGTTTTAGGCCCAGCTCCAACCTGCCGGGTGACATCCAGCAAGTGGCTTCCCCTTCCACCCTTGTCTCTCCTAGAATCATAGAACATCAGGGTTGGAAGGGACCTCAGGAGTCATCTAGTCCCACCCCCTGCTCAAAGCAGGACCAACCCCAACTAAATCATTCCAGCCAGGGCTTTGTCAAGCTGGGCCTTAAAAACCTCTAAGAAAGGAGATCCCACCACCTCCCTAGAGAACCCATTCCAGTGCTTCACCATCCTCCTTGTGAAATAGTTTTTCCTAATATCCAACCTAAACCTCCCCCACTGCAACTTGAGACCATTGCTCCTTGTTCTGTCATCTGCCACCACTGAGAACAGCCGAGCTCCATTCAATCAGGGAACAGAGCCACACCATGTGACCCAGCTGGGCCTCCACACACCACTAGTAAGAAACAGCGAAAGCTCAGAGCAAACATTTTGTAAGCATTGCACTGGCTGAAGGCCTGTGGTCCGAACGGTTCAGCAAGTCCTTAGGAAGAACAGGTGTGTTTGCAGGAATTATTCCCCAAACAGTTTCGGGCTCAGTACTCAGTGACTAATCTCTGCAATGGACAGTTTGACCAGCTGTAAAAGCACAGTGTTTTCCTAAGGGAAGGCCTGTGTAAGCAAGATACATCAGGAATTTTGGATTCAGTGACCTACTCTGTGGGCAAGCCACTTCCCTGCTCTGTTCCTCAGTTTCCCCAACTGTAAAATGGGGTTAATGCTGCCACACCTACTTTTATGAAACACCTTGAGGTGATAATAATATATAACAAATAGAAGAAAGGGGAAGTTGACAACAATCTATCAGTCAAAAGCTAGGACATATGAAAATTGTTAAGGGAGACACAGAGAAATCTATGGCCGGCAGAGTTAAGAACAACAAGAAGGAGTTTTTAACGTATATTAGGGACAAAAAAAACACATGTAAAAAGTAGAATTATCAATAATAATGCAGAAAAGGCAGATGTGTTCAAAATATTTCTGTTCTGTATTTGGAAAAAACAGATGATGTGATCTCATTATATGATGATGATAACTCTCTTTCCATTCCACTGGTATATCAGGAATATATACCAGTTACACAGCAGCTACTAAAGTCAGACACTTTTAAATCAGAAGGTTAGGATAATTTACATCCAAGAGTTTTAAAAGAGCTGGCTGAGGAGATCACTGGACCATTAATGTTCATTTTCAATAAGTGTTGGAACAGTGGAGAACTTTCAAAAGCTAATGTGGTGCCAATATTTTAACCGGGTAAACAGGCTGACTCAGATAATTCTAGGCCTATCAGCCTGACATCAATCCTAGGCAAAATAATGGAGTAGCTGATATGGGACTCAATAAAAAATTAAAAGAGAGTAATATGATGAATGTCAATCAACATGGGTTTATGGGAAACAGATCCTATCAAACTAACTTGATATCTGTTTGGTTGATAAAGGTAACAGTTCTGACATTTTGCACTTAGACTTCTGTAAGGTGCTTGACTTGGTACCGCACAACATTCTGATTAAATAAACTAGAATGATATAAAATGAACATGGCGCTTGTGAAATGGATTAAAAGTCAGCTAACGGAGAGGACTCAAAATATAACTGTAACGGGGAAATCATCATCAAGCAGGTGTGTTTCTAGTGAGGTCCCACAGTGATCTAGGCTACACCATTTTAAACATTTTTATCAATGAGAAGAAAACATAAAATCATCACTGGTAAAGTTTGCAGATGACACAAAAATTGGGGTAGTGGGAAATAATGAAGAAGAGAGATCAGTGAGTAATACAGAGCAATTTAGATTGTTTGGGAAACTGGGCACAGGTAAATGATATGCATTTTAATACAGCTACATGCAGAAGAATGGCCATATTGGGTAAGACCAATGGTCCAGCTAGCCCAGTGTGATGGAGTAGGGACTGTCTGTGAGGGGAACGGGAAAGCAGGGGAGGACTTTAGGTGATGGACAGGTGCTCAGGCTGTAACCCGACCTGGCAGGGGGGAGGGGGGGCACCTGGGCGGAGGGGAAGAGAGCAAAGGATTTGGCCGGAGGAGGAAAGGCAGGACAGTTGGGGTTTGGGGCTGTGGGGCGGAATTCAGGGGATCCTAGCTGGGATCCAAGCACCCTGAACCCCCAGAAGGACTCAGTGGAGGGGTCCTGACTGTGCCTGCAAGCTCTGCTGTAACCTGTGTTCCTGTTGTCCAATAAACCTTCTGTTTTACTGGCTGGATAAAAGTCACTGTGGGTCCCAGGAAGAGGGGTGCAGGGCTGGAACCCCGAGACTCCGTAACACCCAGTATCCAGGCTTCAGACAGTGATCAATGCCAAATGCTTCAGAGAGAATGAACAGAACAAGGCAATTAGTGAATGATCCATCCCCAGTCAGAAGTTAGGGACAGCCAGAGCATTGGGTTGCACCTCAGACAATCTTGACTAATAGCCATTGCTGGACCTATCCTCCAGGAATTTATCTAATTCTTTTTTGAGCCCAGTTATAGCTTTGGCCTTCACAACATCCCCTGGCTAGGAGTTCCACAGGTGACTACATTGTGTGAAGATATACGTCCTTATGTTCGTTTTAAACCTTATGCCTGTTCATTTCATTGAGTGACCCCTGGTTCCTACAAATGTATACCTCTAGGAACAAATAATTTAGGCTATACTTACATGATGGGGGACTCTATCCTGGGAAGCAGTGACTTGGAACAAGATTTGGGGATCGTGGTGGATAATCAGCTGAACAGGAGCTCCCAGTGTGATGCTGAGGCCACAGGGGCTAATGTGATCCTGGGATGCATAAATGGGAATCTTGAGTAAAAGAGGTTATTTGACCTCTGTATTTGGCACTAGTGTAACCACTGCCAGAATCCTGTGTCCCGGTCTGGTGCCCACAGTTCAAGAAGGATGTGGATAAATTGGAGAAGGGTTCAGAGAAGAGCCGCGAGAATGATGAAAGGATCAGAAAACTGCCTGATAGTGATGGGCCCAAGGAGCTCAGTCTATGTAGTGGAACAAAGAGAAGGTTAAAGGTGGAGTGATCACAGTCTATAAATACCTACATGGGAAACAAATATTGGATGATTGTCTCTTCAGTCTAGCAGACGAAGGTCTGACACAATCCAGCGGCTGGAAGCTGAAGCTAGACACATTCAGACGGGCAGTAAGGCGTGCATTTTGAACAGGAGAGTAATTAACCATTGGAACAATGTACCAGGTGCTGTGGTGGACTGTCTATCGCTGGCAAATTTTAAAGCAAGACTGGGAGTTTGTCTAAAAGCTCGGCTCTAGGGATTATTGTGGGGCAGGTCTCTGGCCTGGGCTAGGCAGGAGGTCAGACTAGATGATCACGATGGCCCCTCTGGCCTTGGGATCTATGAGATTCCTCATGGAAGATGAAAGATGTTGTTTTTGTTTGTATCTCTCTGCACCTCCGGCACCAGCGCCCGCACTCCTCGACCAATCTCTAAAAAACAGACCTGGGTTTGGAAGGGCAGGGTCTCCTCAGCAAGGCCATCAAAGCCAGTAAGAGCCGAAGCCGGCTGCGCTAGAAACGTCAAGTGAATTTTGTGCTGAAATGCCAAGCTGCATCAGCCCTGATCATAACCACTCAGTCGTGAACTTTAATGAACTCGAAATATCAGGTTGATCTATAAATGCAACTGGTGCTGCTGCTTTGGCAACGAACCAGAGATTCGCAGCCCAAGAGGTAATCAACCAGCTTCCTCCTCTGCCAACAGCCACACACGCCAGCCAGAGCACGAAACAGTGATGCAATCGGATGGAAAACTTGGCCTGACAGATCGGGAGTGACAGACGAAAGTTAATATAATCAAGTCAGGGCCCAGTGCAATGGATGCTGCGGCAGCACAAGCCAGAGGTGGGGAGGGATCCAGGAGCAGAGCCGGCCGATAAAGGAGGGCAGGGAAATAGCCTCAGCCCCTCTTTTTTGGGGATCGGGGGGCGCTGGTAGGCCTGGGTCCCTGTTTTAAAGCCAGGCCTCCAATTGGTCCTACCATGATTCTGAAGCGGATTGAAAGGCAGAATTAGTGGAGCAGATGCCCATGGTAGGTACTTAAAGGAAGGATCAGATTAGAGCACGAACTCTCATTACAGGGAGCGAGTTATAGATCCTTCCCCACCCGCCATAACTGCCCCTCTGCCCCCATCCTCCATCACTTCCCCCTGCCCTCCCTCAACCCTTCATGCCTCCATCACTGTCCCCTCCCTTTTTCCCCCCCCAACCCCCCCCCCTCCATCACTGCCCCTTGCCTTCCCTCCACCCTCCATGCCTCCATCACTGCCCCCTGCCTTCCCCCACCCTCCTATCCTGCATCACTGCCCCCTGCCTTCCCTGCTATCCCCCACCCTCCATCACTGCCTCCCGCCTTCCCCACACTCTCCATCCTCCATCCCACCCCATTAGCAGAACAAGTATTATCAACCCGGTGCAGGGCACTGGCGAAGCTGCCAGCTGTCTGATGGGAAAGCAGCCCCCTAAGCCCTGGCCTGGACAAGGGCAGTGAGTGCAGATCAGCCAGGCCAACTCGGCAGGGAGCGCTCTCCCTCTCTAATACACCTAATAGCAACAAAACTGTACAGCACCTGGCGTGTTGGGAACAGCACAGCCAGGTCTGAGCAGGGCTCTCCCCTCCTGCGTCACCGGCTCCCCAAGCTTTTCAGCTTGTGTTTCTAGCTGGAGCTCCTGCCATTTTGGTACCAGCTGTTTAAATGCAGGCCGCAAGAGATGGGACAGGCCATGTAACTATACTCTTCTAGAGGCCAAGGCAGGCTCCTCCCTAAGTCCGTTCTCCAGAGCTTCGTCCAGCATCGGTTTCAACAGCCCAACCATCTATCCCTCTTCTGCAGCCTACTAGATCTCACTAGGGAATGGCAGCATGAAGGCCACTAGCTCGGCTAATGCTTGGGATTGAGGACAGGCCCTTCCCAGCTGGACGTTCGAGTTGAGCAGAAAACCAGGCTTCAGACTCGCAGACTCGTCCCCTCTGAGGATCAGGCACAGAGGCAGACACTTGATCCCCACAGGCCTGTTATTTGATGTTATTTATTATTTGTACTGCCTGCAAACCCTAGTCATGGGCCAGGTCCTCGCTGTGCCAGGCCCTCGCTGCGCCAGGTGCAGGACAAATACAGAAAAAAATGTTAGTCCCTGCCCTGAAGAGCTCACAGTGTAAGACAAGAGACAACAGACGGATACAGAGAGATGGTAGCGTACAAGGAAACAATCATAGAATCACAGGACTGGAAGGGCTCTCGAGAGGTCTTCTAATCCAGTCCCCTGCTCTCATGGCAGGACTGAGGATTATCTAGAGCATCCCTGACAGGGGTTTGTCTAACTTGTTTTTAAAAACCTTCAGTGACCGAGATTCCACAACCTCTCATGGCAATTTATTCCAGTGCTTAACCACCCTGACAGGAAGTTTTTCCTAATGTCCAACCTAAACTGCCCTTGCTTCAGTTTAAGCCCATTGCTTCTTGCCCTATCCTCAGAGGCAGTATTAGCCAGCAGGAAGGCCGGGGTCCTGTTTTTTGTAGGATTTGCTGCAAAGGAGCATTTTGGGGTGGGGGGGAGGAGGAAGAGGAGGTGGTTCGAGGCTGTTTACGAGGAACTCGTCCCCAGCACGTGGGGCAGCAGGGGAGGAAGCACCAAAGGATTTGTCTGAAAATGTAACAAGTGGGTGCTGGTGACAGACATCAGGAGCCGTTTGGAGATGAGCTTCCACATCTCAGGAGTGAGCGAGAGGTGATAGGAAAGGTGGGGATTGGCCAGATGTGGCCTTGATGGTGAAAACAAGCAGCTGGTGTTGGATGCTAGAGAAGGGGGAGGCAGTGGAGGGAGGCAAAGAGAGGGGCGACGTGGTCAAGTGCCAGGCTAGGAAAACCACCTTTGCCGCCGTCCTTTGCGTGGATCTGAGCAGGGCCAGGCTGCCGTTGTCGAGGCCAGAGAGAAGGGTGCTGCAGCAATCAAGAGACGCCCGGCAATGGGCGTTCTGGCTGTGCGGAGTGACAGGAACAGCCATATCGTAGAGACACGGCACAGGCAGAATCAGCAAGGGTTAGACGTAGCTGGAGGTGGGGACTTAAAGAGATGGCCGAGCCAAAGAGGGTGCCCGGTTCTGCACCTGAGTGACAGGCAGGACGATGGTGGTGGTTTCCACGATGCTGGAGAACAGCAATGCTTAGGAGAAGATTAGGATTCAGCCTCCATTTTCCTTTCCTTAGCAATATCCCATGACTCAGTCATCTTCTGTTACCTCCCTCAAATACTCCCAGAGGCAGTTTCCATGTACCCCCTGGCTCTGTATTTGCTATGGTTTGATAAAGCTTCAGTCTCCATCAGCCAAATTCTTTGCTGGTGTAACGCGGCTGGCTTCCGTGGAGTTACGCCAGCGTGCAGTTTGGCCCCGCCGATCTGAGATGGGCTGGATCCAGAGCCCAAGTGAGCTGGCGACCTGGGCATCAGGCTCTGAGGCCGGGCTGAGGTGCCCATCTCTGGGTTTGAGCCCTGCGTCTTTCCCCTCCGCAGATTGCCGCACAGATCTGTAGACAGGCTGGCCTGGTGAAAAAGTCCAAGGATGTGATGGACTATCATGAAGAAAATTTCGCCATCGTCTTTGCAGCCATGGGGGTGAGTCCAACCGGGGGCTGGTGGGGATGACGCAAGCCTCCCACCTCCGTGCAGGGCCTTGCCTCAGGCAGCAGGTCCTGGGGCGGAGGGCTGGGGACACCCTCAGCAAGCACAGGCTGCTGGGAGGGCGCCTCACCAGCTGGGCCCCTTGCAGCCCCATGCAGCAAGGCTCTGAGGGTGCCCTGGACTAGGGGTTTGGGTCAAACCCAGAGCCAGGTGTCCAGACCTTGGCTGGGGATCTGGGGGTCACAGTCATCATGCTGGGGCTGGGTTCTGGGACCAATCTGGGGAGCTCGGGCTCAGGGCTGAGGCTGGGGCTGAGCTTTGGGATCAGCCAGGGCCCTTGGGCAGGGGCATCCCTGCGGTCCAGGGTTTGGGGCTGAGCCCAAGCCAGCGGGTTCGGGGACAGCCCAGCCACTGGGGGATCAGCACGAGCATGGGAGGATCCGACGTCCTGCCTTGGTCTCGGGGCCAAGGGCTTTGGGAGCTGCTCCTGGGAGAGGCACGGCAGAGCAAGTGGTCAGTGGGGAAACAGGCTAAGCCCTGGAACTGCCTCCCGCCCCCCTCGGGCTGGGCCCGGGGAAAGGGAGAATCCCCCCTGTAAAGAGCCAGGTGGTCAAGATCGGCAGCACTGTGCTCCCCCCTGCTGGACAGCTGTGTCCTTGCAACCTGCTCTGACCTTGGCCCCACACCACTCCCTGCCCCTGGCACCGGCTGCTTCCTCCAGAGACGGTGCCCGGCGACCCAGCGCCACACGGAGAGGTGCCCTGCAGCCAGGCCAGTGCCCCGAGGCACTCCGTGCCACAGCAGCCTGCCCCATCCTGGCAGGCCCTTGTGCTGCGTCCCCAGGGTGACATGGGTCCAGAGGAGTAAGAGCAGAAAGGAATGAAAAGATCCAAGTTATACAAAGAGGCTGGGGTGGGAACCAGAGACTGGGACTCAGGACACCTGGGTTCTAGTCCCTGCTCTGCCACTGACTCCCTGTGGGACTGTGGGTAAGTCCCTGCCCTCCCCGGGCCTCAGTTTCCCCATCCGTACAATGGGGACTGTTGTGTTGCTCAGCCCCGCCCCATTGTGGATGTGATTGGCAGGTGAACATGGAAACTGCCCGCTTCTTCAAGTCGGACTTCGAGGAGAATGGGTCCATGGAGAACGTGTGCCTCTTCCTGAACCTCGCCAATGACCCCACGTGAGTACAGCCCCTGCCTATCATCAAGGGAACTGCACCAGATCAGGCCCCATTAACCATAACATGCCCGGCCTCCTGCCTTTTGTTCTGCACGCGTGCAGCACCTAGCGCAACGGGGTTAGTCCATGGCTGGGCTCCTGGGCACTACCATAGTACACCTAATAGCAATAAAACTGTACAGCACCTAGCGCAATGGGGTGCATCCATGGCTGGGGCTCCTGGGCACTACCATAATACACCTAATAGCAATTAAATCATACAGCGCCAAGCACGACGGGGTCCTGGTCTATGACAGGGTTGCCTGGGCCCTACGATAATACAAATAATTAATGATACTGAGATCTGGATGGCTACAGGCATCCTCGTCTTGGCTCTGATCTCCCTCACTGTGGTGTAAAGCTGGAGTAACCCTGTGGAAGTCAATGGAATTGCTCCGGTGTAAGTGAGAGAAGGGTCAGAGCCACAGGGTCTAGTTATCTCTGGCGTAATTCTACTGAGGTCAGTAGGCCCAATCCCCCATTGCATTATGGGCCCAAATGCCACTCTGGGGAGGAGCTCATCTCTTTGGGTGGCGCTCACACTCCTCTGCCATGGGGTGCATGCCACATGGGTGCTACAGATCGGGCAGCCCTCCTCCTGCATCAGGAGGAAACCACTGGCAACTAGAAGGTGCCTCCACTCCTGCCGGGGGCACCAGTCTTGCTGAGGGGCCAATCTAGCATTGACTCCAATGGGAGCAGAGCCTCAGCTCCCCTTGACTCCAAATAGAGTGGATGCTGCCCAGCCTCTTGCAGATTTCAAGCCCTTTCACAATGCCCACCCCCGTGCCCTCTCGTCCCTTTGCTGGGTGGGGCGGCTAGGACATACTGCAGTGCAGCCTGGTGGCCAGTAGCGGAGAGAGAACGCAGCCAAGGGTTCGCTAACACAGATCAGGGTCCCTGCCATGCCAGGGGATGGCCCAGTTCCTACTGAGAGAGTAACGTACGGGCTGGTGTGCATACGCGGCTGCCCTCTGCTAGATAGACTTAGCACTGCTCCCCCGCATGTCCTAGCCCAGCTGCGGCTCCCAGCAAGGGGAGCATCAGCTCCTAGCTCAGTGGGGAGGGGCTGGTTTTGCAGGGCAGGAGGTTCTGGGCTCGCTCTGCATGGCCCAGGGGTGCAGCCGTGCCATTCCTGCTCCCTGCGGGTGTGTGCCGATGCTGTCTGTGGGCTTGGGGTTCTCGCCATTGGAGGGTGGGGAACTCTGAGGTGAGCGAGAGTGGGGCCATCTGATGCCCAGAGGGGATTGGCCCCCTGGTAACCTGGTCTCTCGGGGGAATGGTGTGGCTGCGGTGAACGCGCTTTCAGGGGACGCTGCAGGATGCCATCCCAGACCAGCCTCTGCTAATGGCCGTCTCCTCCCGCAGGATTGAGCGCATCATCACCCCGCGCCTGGCGCTGACCACCGCCGAGTTCCTGGCCTACCAGTGCGAGAAGCATGTCCTGGTGATCCTGACCGACATGAGCTCCTACGCCGAGGCCCTGCGGGAGGTCAGTACAGAGATGCCTCCCATCCTGACGCCGCAGCTGGACTCAGGCCCCAGCCTTCCCAAGAGCTGAAGGTGCCTGTGAACAGGCCGCACTGGGTCCCACCGCCCAGGGAGGGCCGGACTGTCCCCAGGTGATCAGCCCCCAGAAACTCCCACTGAGAAAGGTGAACAAGCAGCGGGAGCTGCTGGGAGCTGAGGCCTTCATCAAACCCAGTCATTTCCTTTGGGCTCCTAAATGAGAGACAAATGCTTTGGAGACTCTGGTCCAAACGGGAAACGCAGGGGTGATGTGACCAGGGGCGGTTCTAGGCATTTTGCTGCCCCAAGCACGGCAGGCAGGCTGCCTTCGGCGACTTGCCTGCGGGAGGTCCCCGGTCCTGCGAATTCAGCAGCAGCCTGCGGGAGGTCCGCCGAAGCCACGGGACCAGCGGACCCTCCGCAGGCACGCCGCTGAAGGCAGCCTGCCTGCCGCCCTCGTGGTGACCAGCAGAGCGACCCCCGCGGCTTGCCGCCCCAGGCACGTGCTTGGCGTGCTAGTGCCTGGAATCTCCCCTGGATGTGACCCTGTTCCCCTGCCTATGTCAGGCTCCTGTCCACTCCCTTTCAGCTGTCCCCATCCCCCTCCCGACACACATCAGCACATTCACCTGGGGGGGTGGGGGCTCGCAGGTTGGGGTGAACGTGGTCAACTCTCTCCCACAACCTTCTGGGACTCACTTTCCTCGCTACACTCCTTCCTTCTGGCTCCTTGGGCCTCACCCCCTGGCTGCACCCGGCATCCAACGGCCCCAGGGTAACGTGCATTGCAGGGGGCTGGGGATGGGGAAAGTGACTCCAGTCCACGCTTGCCTCTGTCCTGGAGCCACATTTGTATTTCTCATCGGGTGTCCTCCCTCGGGCCCTGAACCTGGAGATTGCTAATCTGAGCAAACCGCCTGGCTGGCAGCCCAGTGACCAGCCAGCGAGGGGTCCTAGGTAGTGCCAAGAGTTTTCGGAGGCATCGTGGCAAAGGCGAGTTTTCAGGAGGGGTTTGAAGGAGAACAGAGGTCGCTCTGTGGGTGTTGCTGGGGAGCTCCTCCTGAGCACGAGGGGTGGCAGGGAAGAAACGCAAAGGGGCTGATGTGAAAACTTGCTGGGCGGACGATGGTGGCGCACGCCCATCGGAGCCGAGCGCCCGCAGCATGATGGCAAAGGAGAGGTAATGGAGCCTCAGAAGCGAAGACAAGCAGCTTGTGTGCGATACGAAAGGCAGGGAGAGCAAAGCAAGGGGGGATGGGCTCAAAGCGGCTGGCTGGGAGACAGATCTTTGCAGCAGACCCTGAATGGGTCTGAGCGGGGCAAGATGGCGTTTGTCAAAGCCGGGGAGAAGGACACTGCACGTGGGGAGAGCCTGGGGGAGTTTTACACTGTAGCTGCAGGAAAGGCAGAGTGAGATGCAGAGAGAATCAGCCGGGTTTATCTGTTCACACTAATAGCCCTGGCCCAATAGCTCAATCAGTCGGGCCCTGTCCTGTTACAGCTGGAGGCCCTGGGCTCAGTCCCCACCCAGTGACCCTGCCAGGAGGCATCCCACCAGTGGAATGGCCCAAATGTGGGTTACACCGAGCCCCTAGGTCAGCGGGATCCCTGTGGATGGGAGGCTTTTCAAAGCTCTGGCAGAGGTGCGACCCGCTGTCCTTTCAAACATCCATCTCCGCTGGGAGGGCAGTTTCCCTTCCCCGGGGGGAGAGCTGAGCTTCAGGGGCTGGGTTTTATTTTGCCGGGGCATCTTCTTACCCTAGAGCCATTTATCTGAGCCAGTAAAACAGAGCACTCAGCGATTCACATGCACCCAGCCCGGGTGAGCGCTGGTGACCAGCCCTCTCCTGAGCAAACCTGGCGCTGGGAGAAGGGGCCAGCCCGCTGGATCGCAGTGGGAGGCAGGCAGCATGGGTTGTCCCTCAGGCAGAAAGAAACTGGGATGAACTAAGCACAGGGGGAACCCAAAGGCAGGGCAGGAATGCGATCCGAGGTGCGGCAGGAGTGTGCCACTGGGCAGAGAGCTGTGGAGGGGGCAGGTTCACCAGGCCTGGGGGCGGAATCGCGCAGGAGGGGCGCTGCTCAGTCACTGCCCCTCAGCTGGGATCCACCAGAAGGGGGCGCTGCGCCTACGGAACGGCTGGGCAGGGGTGCATCCTGCTCCGTATCACAGACCCAGTGATGGGGCCGAAGCTGGGACAGGTCCTCCCCACAGGGCCCCTCAGCAGATCCCAGGAGGGTGGGACCCACAACTGCTGTCCTGAAGCAGTACCCCTTGCTTCTCGCTCTTTCCCTTAGGTGTCAGCAGCCAGGGAGGAGGTGCCAGGCCGCAGGGGCTTCCCTGGCTACATGTACACAGACCTGGCCACCATCTACGAGCGCGCTGGGCGCGTGGAGGGGAGGAACGGCTCCATCACACAGATCCCCATTCTAACCATGCCCAACGACGGTGAGCGGCACAGGGCAAAGGGCACACGGCGGGCCAGCCCACGGCCCCCCCAGCAGTCAGGCCACAGGGGGTACCGGGGGCATCAGCATGTTGCTCGGTGATTTGCTGCTGCTGCATTAGCAGCTAGGATCCCAACCGGTGGCCATGACTCACACCTGATGGCAGGAGGGATCTCAGCAGAAGGCTGTGCCTGCGCACGCAATGGGGAGGATCCCAGCAAGCTGCTGTGCTCCCATGCTCTCCCCTATGCTGATTTTGATCCCTGAAGAGATGTGGGGGTGTTGGACTCAGCTGGCCCCCCAGGGAGCAGGGCGAGAACCGGCCTCCTTCAGCACCCAAACCACCAGCTGTGGGCTAATGGACAGCAGCCTTCGCTTCGGCTAGCAGTGGTAGATCCTTTATCCTCTCCGTGGCCCAGCCACCAAAGGGCAGCACTGCTCACTGACTCCTGCACACTGCACACAGGTCTCCCAGGGCCCTCCAGGGGACCTGGGCGGCGGTTGTGTCTCTTCTGGCGGAGCCTGGCCCTTGAGCGTAGGAGAAGCAGGAAATGGAAAGAGGGAAGCTGCTGCCCAGGCATGACTTCTGCCCCTGCATCCCAATTCCTTATCTGAGGTCCCACAAGTTCCCCTATTTGCAAGAATCACTCAGGCTGCAGCCCTCCCTGCGCCCCCCCCCCCGCCCCCAGCCGTCAGCATCCTGTCAGGAGGGAGGGGATAGTGGCTGAATGCGGCACCGAAGACCTTTACATGGGGGAGCGCCTTGGGGAGCTGTCAGAAGGTGTAGTGCTCCCTCTGCTCTGGGAGGAGACTCGTCAGGGGAGGATGGGTCTGCAGGGCACCCCACGTGGGCTTTTCCTGGGATTGTGCCAGGGTAGTGTTCTCCCCTGAGCTGCAGCTCTGCCCCCCACAAACCCTGCGTCCCCTGGGACCAGCAGGAAGCCAGGCTGTTTGCACTGGGGCCCTGCGTCAGCACCAGGCCCCGATCCAGCTCCCTGATCACATGGTTTCATGGCAAGCACCAAATTGTCCATCAATGGTAACATATCAGTCAGCTGGGGGCTGAGCCGTCCAGTCAGGGAGAAGCACTGCCATGTGACTGGCATCTGTAACAATCTGTCGGGAATGGAGATGGTCCAAGAGCTAATATTTGCGCCTGCTTCCCTATCTGCCAGGGCTGGAGTCTTGTGGGTGGGGTGGTCCTGCCCTCTACCAGGGGGAGTGGGTGAGGGTCTTCCCAGGGCAATTCCTTGGGCCGGGCATAGGCTGGCATCCAGGACCTGGTGAAGTGAGCCACGCCAGCTGTCAGAGAGTGGGGTCCTTGCGGAGGGGGCCCTTGACAGGCCTCACAGGCTTCCATTGGCTCTGTCTTTTCCTTCCCAGACATCACCCACCCCATCCCCGATTTGACCGGCTTCATCACAGAAGGGCAGGTGTACGTGGACAGACAGCTCCATAACAGACAGGTTCGCCGCCCCCCGAATCCAAGAGCCACTCCTTCCGCCCCTATGTCATGGGGTGGAGCAGAGGGCTTAGGCTCTGACTGCAGCCCTGGAAACCCACTGCCAAAGGAGGCGACCCCAAGGCTGGAACCGCAGGGGTGCACAGAGCCATGGCTTTGGGGGGTCTGGGGGGCTGACTGGCTAGCAAGGGAGCACATGATAAAGAAAGGCGAGATCTACTGCCCAGGGCACAAACCTGGGTGCCAGGAACTCCACCCTTCTAATGCCAGCTGGCCACTGGCTGCTCCTGTGAGCCTGGGCAAATGGCTCGGCTGCTGTCCATAAAATGGGGCTCACAATCCCCATCTCCGGCCGGGGTTTCTTGTGGGGGGTTCACTAGCGGGTGTCCGTCTGGCACTTACCACAGCTGCCGTGCAGGGCATGCTAAGGCCATCATGCTTATGTGCTTTCTGCCACAGATCTACCCCCCCATAAACGTGCTGCCCTCCCTGTCCCGCCTGATGAAGTCGGCCATCGGGGAGGGCATGACTCGGAAGGACCACGGTGACGTGTCCAACCAGCTGGTAAGTGCAGCAATAGGGGGTAGGAATAATTTGCTACATCAGACCCACTCACTGAGGGATTCTCCATCCCGACCCCTCTCTCCTTTCCCTTCATAGGGACAGGTGGAGGCTGTGAACCGGGGTAAGTGCGCTGACGTCTCCAGAGGAAGTATGGTTCAGTGGTTAAGGTGATAGCTTGGGACCCTCAGGTCAATTCCCTGCTTTGCCCCAGACTCCCAGCATCCTGGGATCGGGTCTCTGCCTCGGTTCCTTACATGCAAATTGAAGATAACAGCCCTGCCTGGGGGATAATCTATCTTACATGGCGCCCAGCACTGTAGTATCTGGGCCTCTTGCAGTCTTCAGTGGATTTCTCCCCACGCACCCCTGTTGCGAGTTCTCCAGCACCCCATTCACCGGTGCATCCTTTCGGTCGCACCCCCAGTACGCCTGCTATGCCATAGGCAAGGACGTGCAGGCCATGAAGGCCGTGGTCGGGGAGGAGGCGCTGTCGGCCGACGACCTGCTGTACCTGGAGTTCCTGCAGAAGTTTGAGAAGCAGTTCATCGCCCAGGGTAAGGAGCCCGGCTTCCAGCTCCATGCACAGGCGCCCAGCGGGCAGGCAGAGCCCACACGTCTGCAGCAGGCCGCGGAAGGGCACGGCTGAAGCAAGCCACTGTGTTTGCTACACAGGACGGGCTCGGGGTCCCCGCTTGCTGTGCCTTGGCTTGCAAGCAGGCCTGGCGGCCCGGTGCCCCCCTTCCGCAGAGAGCCCACAACCGAGTGGTGCTCAGTGCAAAGACACCCGCACTGGAACCAACATCGGGCTTTGCAGGCACAGCCTACGGCCAGCTCAGGACAGCAGGGCCTGAAAGCTCCCGTCATAAAAGACTGTGTAGCCCTAGTCTCCAGAATCCCATTCTCCAGCCTGTTCCAAGGCCCCAGGGCCCCCTGGCCATTCTCCAGTTTCTCCTGGGGCCCCCTGGTTGTTCTCCAGCCTCTCCCAGGGGTGCCTGGCGGTTCTCCAGCTCCTCCTGGGCCCAGGGACTCCCTAGTCATTCTCCAGACCGTCCTGGGGCCCCCTGGCCATTCTCCAGCCCCTCCCAGGGGCCTGGGTGTCCCTGGCCATTTTCTAGGACTTAGTGGGGCGTGAGGCTCTTTAGCCCTTTCGACCCTCCTGGTGCTCACTTATCTCTAGCCGTTCTCCAGACCAGCTTGGGGTGCGGGGGTCCATATTCATTTCCAGCCTCTCCTGGGGCCTTGTTTAGGTGTCCACCCTTGGGCCCCAGGTGTCTGCAACCAGTCTCCCAACACGCCTCTGTCCCACTTGCCAGGCCCCTACGACAACAGAACCATCTTCGAATCGCTGAACATTGGCTGGCAGCTGCTCCGCATCTTCCCGAAGGAGCTGCTAAAGCGGATCCCCGAGAGCATCCTGGCCGAGTACTACCCGCGGGAGGCCAAAGCGCCAGGCCTGCAGCACCACGACACCGCCCTGTAACCGCCTGCTCCGCTGCGGGCCAGCCCCTCACTCAGAGCCTAGTTACCAGCTCCTGTCACCCCCTTTGGACCCCGTGGCGGGTGTATTTATGTAAAGGAACAGCCCCTAGTACTGATGAGATGGCTCTGCGGCTGGGTGAGCTGCGTGGTATTTACACAGCTGGCAGCTAGTTACTGTCACAGAGTTGCTGTCCCAGCACGGCCCCTTGTGGCTGGAGGTAGTGATGCCACAGATCTGCCTCAGTTTCCCCATGGCAATTTTCGGCCTGATCTGGCTGTAAAGGTGTCTGGCCCTCTGGCCCAGCCACTGGAAAGCATTCCACTTCCTTTGGGGGGTTGCTATTATTGGAAACCAAAGGTCTTTTCAGCCAACGAGGTCCAAATCAATACCCGAAAAGAGCCCTAGAATGCCCCCCACCCCTGCCCTGGGGTGCCTGGGTCCCTCCCTCCCAGCTCTCCTCCCTGTGCTTCTGGCTCCAGTCTTCCCAGCACGGCCACAGACCCTGTCCCCGCTTGGTCTTAAGCCATAGCAAAGCCGCCTGTCATACCGCATGGTCCTGCCAGGCGTCCTTCTCATGGAGAGAGATCACTTCCCACCACCTGCCCCAGGCCAGGAATCCCAGTTTGCACCTCTGGCCTCAGCAGCTGCAGGCCTGACCAGACATCACTATTTACAATGTACCATGGGCTGGGACCCGCAACGGCGAGCGGCTAATTAACCTTCAGTAAAAAAAATGTCAAGGGAAAAATCTGTCTCTGGCTCTTTAATTGGGACATGAGGGACCCTATTTGGAAACGACCCCCCAGCCTTTAGTGGGTGTTGAAAAAGCGCCATCCCGCCCGGGCGGTCGGCTCTCACCAGCTAACCCTGCATCCCCACTTTCCAGCTGATCGCAGGGTGGTCGTATAGGTTTAACTACATCAGGTCTTAGCCCGAAGGCCATGAAGCCAAGGCCTGGCAGAGGGTGTGGGTCAGAACGAGGAAGTTCCAGCCTGTCCCGGTCTCTGGAGTTCTGCCGAGTGACATCAGAAGCAAAGGAGAGGAATACAGGCTCCAAAAGCTGCTGGCGCTGGCTGCTCTGGAGTCACACTAGAACTTGGGGATGTGCTGGGCAATTGTGTCCACCCTGACCTGGCGCACTGGCCGGTTCCTGAGCAAAGGAACGAACGCTGTGGTGTTAGAGAAGCATGGTGGGGCATGTGGGGGCAGAACACATATTGACAACAGGTGATGGGCTCATTGCTTGAGGCAACATGCCACTGTGTGGGCCCTTCCCATGTGGAGCCTTGCTCCTGTGGGAAGCTGGAGGTGAGCAGTGCTTTGTACATGAGGGAACATCTCAGACCTGAGCTCCATCCACCAACAGAACTTTGCATGGCCCTGGATCTGAGCAGGGGAGACTTTCCTATAAACATTGGACACATGCAGCACAAAACCATCAGCAAAGTCTCCACTCCTGGCCTCTTCCCAGACGCAGCTGGGACCAGATGCTCTCTGGTCCACTTTCCCTTACAGCTCCACACAATGCGTCCCAGCCCAAGGACAGTCACTGTACTTAGACTGGGATGCTTCTGAGCTCACTGTCAGTCCATGTGGGGCTTGCAAACTCTGTCGTGACTGATGGGGCCAGGGCATGTGGACCTGGGAGCTGAGTGGCAGAGAAGCCCAGGCCACTTGGCACGGAGGAAGAAGCGGGCACCATACGGATCCTGAAGGTTTGGCCTAAGACTTTATGCTCTGAAACTAACACAGTACATATAACCCATGCAGGGAGGCTTATGCACAGACCGACTGGTTAGCTGTTACAACTAACTATTCGTTATATGCAAAATCCAGTCCCTCTTTGAATCTTGCTAACTTCTAGGTTTCAATTACATCCTGTGGCAGTGAGTTCCACCGGCAAATTGGCTGTTACATGACAAAGCGCTTCTTTTTAGTTCCCGTTATCTGATGTAAAGGTCCTATTTAGTCCCTGGAGTATTCTAGCTCTTGCTCCCCTATTCTAGTCATGAGCCACCAGCTTGGCTCAAGAAGAATAGAGGGGGAAGGCTGCTTAGTATGAAGAACCCCCTGGAGATGTACCAATTAAGGGCCAAAGTTATCCTTGATGTAAATCACTAAAGCTGGCACAGTTGCCCCAGGAATGAGTTTGATCCTGAGAGGAGTGATTGTGCAACTCGCCGGGGGGGGGCGGGGCAGAGGGAGAGATGTGATTGCTGTTCCAACTAGATTCGATGTGAATTCCACTTGCCCCAATTCCCTTTCCCTGGATATCTGAGCTCTCCAAATGCACCGTGCGCCCCCGGGAGTCCTATGTTACTGCACCACGTGCTGATTAACTAGCATGAACTCGGATTTCAGAGGATTTCCAGGGTTGGGGAGAGAAAAGGGGTGGGAAAGGGGACATAGCAACAAGAGACAGGAGCCAGTTTGGCGCTGGTTGAGCTCTTCCAGGCGCTGGCAGTCGCAGACGCTGCGGCAACAGTACAAATAGAGAGGGGTGCGGCCAGCTGCCTCCAACCACGGCCACTGTCAGCTTGATATACTCTGCAGGGACCTCTCAGGGTCCATAAAGCTAGTGAGGGCTTGTCAGCTCAGGACTGTCCTTGTGTCTGTGCAGCGCCTGGAGTAATGGGGTCCCGATCTCAGCTGGAGCCTCCAGGTGCCACTGAACTATAAAGAATATAATGAAGCCTGCCAGGGGCTGCTGTAGCCGTTGAATGGGTTAAACAAAACTGTAGCCAATCACTGGAATGTGAATTGTCAGACAGATGGACGATAACTTCAGCGAGTAAGAGAATCCCTAATGGCTTCTATAAAAGCAGCAGAGAATCCTGTGGCACCTTATAGACTAACAGACGTTTTGGATCATGAGCTTTCGTGGGTGAATACCCACTTCGTCAGATGAATGTAGTGGAAATTTCCAGGGGCAGGTATAATATATATATATGCTAGCAAGCAAGCTAGAGATAACGAGGTTAGTTCAATCAGGGAGGATGAGGCCCTGTTCTAGCAGTTGAGGTGTGAAAACCAAGGGAGGAGAAACTGGTTCTGTAGTTGGCAAGCCATTCACAGTCTTTGTTCAAACCCTGAGCTGATGGTGTCAAATTTGCAGATGAATTGAAGCTCAGCAGTTTCTCTGTGAAGTCTGGTCCTGAAGTTTTTTTTTGCTGCAGGATGGCCACCTTAAGGTCTGCTATAGTGTGGCCAGGGAGGTGAAGTGCTCTCCTAGAGGTTTTTGTATATTGCCATTCCTAATATCTGATTTGTGTCCATTTATCCTTTTCCGTAGTGACTGTCCAGTTTGGCCGATGTACATAGCAGAGGGCATTGCTGGCATATGATGGCGTATATTACATTGGTGGACATGCAGGTGAATGAACCGGTGATGGTGTGGCTGATCTGGTTAGGTCCTGTGATGGTGTCGCTGGTGTAGATATGTGGGCAGAGTTGGCATTGGGGTTTGTTGCATGGATTGGTTCCTGAGCTAGAGTTACTATGGTGCGGTGTGCAGTTGCTGGTGAGAATACGTTTCAGCTTGGCAGGTTGTCTGTGGGCAAGGATTGACCTGCCACCCAAGACCTGTGAAAGTGTGGGATCATTGTCCAGGATGGGTTGTAGATCCCTGATGATGCGTTGGAGGGTTTTTAGCTGGGGGCTGTATGTGATGGCAGTGGAGTCCTGTTGGCTTTCTTCTTGGGTTTGTCTTGCAGTAGGAGGCTTCTGGGTACACATCTGGCTCTGTTGATCTGTTTCCTTATTTCCTCATGCGGGTTTTGTAGTTTTGAGAATGCTTGGTGGAGATTTTGTAGGTGTTGGTCTCTGTCTGAGGGGTTAGAGCAGATGCGGTTGTACCTCAGTGCTTGGCTGTAGACAATGGATCGTGTGATGTGCCGGATGGAAGCTGGAGGCATGAAGGTAGGCATAGCGGTCGGTAGGTTTTCGACATAGGGTGGTGTTAATGTGACCATCACTTATTTGCACCATGTCACATTAACAGTACAGATCTTAACACCTACCCTATAGATATCGTCCACCTACCGAGGTTGCTATGCTACCTTCATGCCTCCAGCTTCCATCCCGGGCACATCACACGATCCATTGTCTACAGCCAAGCACTGAGGTACACCGCATCTGCTCTAACCCCTCAGACAGAAGACCAACACCTACAAAATCTCCACACAAGCATTTCAAAACTACAAAACCCGCATGAGGAATAAGGAAACAGATCAACAGAGCCAGATGTGTACCCAGAAGCCTCCTACTGCAAGACAAACCCAAGAAAGAACCAACAGGACTCCACTGGCCATCACATACAGCCCCCAGCTAAAACCCCTCCAACGCATCATCAGGGATCTACAACCATCCTGGACAATGATCCCACACTTTCACAGGTCTTGGGTGGCAGGTCAATCCTTGCCTCCACAGACAACCTGCCAAGCTGAAACGTAGCAGATGCGGTTGTACCTCAGTGCTTGGCTGTAGACAATGGATCGTGTGATGTGCCCGGGATGGAAGCTGGAGGCATGAAGGTAGGCATAGTGGTCGGTAGGTTTTCGATATAGGGTGGTGTTAATGTGACCATCACTTATTTGCACGATAGCTCACGCTCCAAAACGTCTGTTAGTCTATAAGGTGCCATAGGATTCTCTGCTGCTTTTATAGATTTTGCCAGTTTAAATACCCCAATGTTCATACATAGATTGCATGCTACATTCTTTTGGACAAAACGTCTGTTAGTCTATAAGGTGCCACAGGATTCTCTGCTGCTTTTACAGATTCAGACTAACACGGCTACCCCTCTGATACTTGACACCTAATGGCTTCTAAACTCTCCTAGGGATTGCCAGACTGGCTCAGCCCCATACGCTGTGGAGAAAGGTATAAGAACCATGCAGCAGTGGATGTGGGATAATCTGACCCCACGGAGGGCTCATCCTGTTCTGTAATAATCAGATATTGACTTAAGCTCTGAAGCAGGAGGTTTCATATCTCTACCATTATTTTAGTCAGCATTAACTATTCTACCTCTGGATGGTCTTGTTATCCATAGAAATGTCTAGTCTTCCTTTGAACTTTGTTAATTCCTTGGCCACAACATCATCATGTGGCAGGGGGTTCCACAGGCTAATTACTCACTGTGTGAAAAACTTCTATCCATTTTCAGCTTCATTGTGTGTTCCCCCTCCAACCCTCTGTATCTCTGAAACTCCTTGCTTGAAAAAACACAGACTATCCTCCAAAGCTATCCTCTTGTGGGAGATGCCCAAAGAGACACATCAAGAGGAAACAGGTATTTTAGAAGAAGTTAGAAGTACAGGGGAGGGAAGAGGTGATGACAGCGCTGGCAGCGTAATGGACAGCTGGTTCAAAGCTCCGTGCTGAGCTTCCTGGCGAGATTGCACAGTGAGACGGCAGGAAAAAAGGTCCGTGCAATGATGGGCTGCCTCCACAGGGCATCCCATCATGGCCAAGGGAGGGAATACAGCTCTGCTGCCTGGAATATTCTTCTGGGCACCTCCTCCCCAGAAGGCATTCAGAGAAGGGCCACAAAAATGGCCAGGGATCAGCTCACAAGGCAAGACCTAGATCTGCTCAGCGTGGCTCAGGGAGGGGACGTAACTGCTGTTTACAGGTATCTGAAATGTTGAAAGCCCCTGGAGGGGAACAGGTGACCTGGGCTGGCACCGAGCAGGTTCATGAGGAGCACTGAGATGGGAGTAAGGAAGGTGCGTGTAGACTGGGCAAAACTTCGGAGGAAGTATCGTAGGCAATGACATGGCACTGGCTGCGCGAGGGGCTGGCTAAGAGATTCACTTGGATGAGACCTGATTCATTCTTGCGATCATTTATGATTTGTTGTCCCCATTTGGTATTGGTGTAAAACAGGATCCGATCAGATTGGTGGGGTCCAGGTCTCATTTACACAAAGGCCCCATCCCAAGGCTCTGGCAGATTAAAGGGGCCGTAGAGCAGGTGTGTTCATTTTAAAGCCACTTCAAGGCTAACAGTGTAAACAGTCTAGGAGCTTGTCTGTGCCATTGACCAGAGTAGCTACTGCAGGGTAAATTATTCCACACTAGCGATGCTGGCACAGCTCCTGCTCTCACTTTGGACTAGCGAGCCGTTTACATTCACTCCCCGCCTTCCACTGGAATAGCTTCCCCCTTCAGACAAGGCCTTAGTGTAAAACAGAATCTCTTCCACAGTATTTTGTGCCCCCTTTCCCCTTGAGATCACAAGGTTCAGGGCCCCTTTAGACCCTCATCATTCCTGCAAGTTGCTGGTGAAACAGCCCTGTCCTGTCACAGCAGCTGAGTCCCTGCGTTGATATAATTGCTACAGGCTGCATGCACCACTGCAGCTGCCAGTTCACAGGAAGACCAGAAGGTTTCGGTTCCTCATGTGGCTGAGGAATGGAATACGCCCAGCAACCTGGGCAGATGGGGAAGGAGACCAATTGACTCACATCAGAGGCAACAGGCAGCACCAGCGTGGAGACACGGCTCTGTCAGCTCGGATCAGAATGGATTGTGCTGACGACAGCATCAGCCAACTGCCAGGTAAGGGCCCCCTGCTTCTGAGTGCATGTGAGAACATGAGCTGCAAACCGCTGAGCAGGTTCTTAGAAAAGGATGAGAGTATTTGTTAATGAGAATACACATGTGCAGTTGCACTTCCAAGTTACAAGGGTGATCTCATGCTCTGGGGCATCAGCTGATCATCAGCTGAGTCAAGGAGAAAGGTCTCCGCTGTGTGCAGCACAATGAGTGGTCTACTGGAAATGTCTCTCTTCCTACGAGACATCTGGCATTGGCCCCTGGCAGATTGGGCTGGCTAATGGTCTGGTCCAGTGTGGGAGCTGCTGGTTGTATGGGGATCTTAACCCCACTGCAGTCTCATTGATGTCAGGCAAAGGGGTGAGGCTGGAGAAGTCTGACCCGTCCATCTAGGTCTGCCTGCATTGCTAAAGTAACTACATCTGTAGAACCAGATAATAAGGACAAATGCAAAGTCCTCTACTTAGGAAGGAACAATCAGTTGCACACATACAAACTGGGCAATGACTGCCTAGGAAGGAGCACTGCAGAAAGGGATCGGGGGGTCATAGTGAATCGCAAGCTAAATATGAGTCAACAGTGTAACACGGTTGCAAAAAAAAGCAAACATCATTCTGGGCTGTGTGAGCAGGAGTGTTGTAAGCAAGGCATGAGAAGTAATTCTTCCGCTCTGCTCTGCCATGCTTAAGTCTCAACTGGAGTGTTGTGTCCAGTTCTGGGCGCCACATCTCTGGACTTTCTCCACATCTTTCCCTGAAAAGAACAACAAAAATGATGAAAGGTCTAGAAAACAGGACCTAGGAGGGAAGATTTTAAAAATTGGGTTTATTTATTCTGGAGAAGACTGAGAGGGGACATGGTAACAGTTTTCAAGTACATAAAAGGTTCTTACAAGGAGGAGGGTGATAAATTGTTCTTCTTAACCTCTGAGGATAGGACAAGAAGCAATGGGCTTAAACTGCAGCAAGGGAGCTTTAGGTTGGACATTAGGAAAAACTTCCTAACTGTCAGGATGGTTAAGCACTGGAATAAATTACCTAGGGAAGCTGTGGAATCTCCATCACTAGAGATGTTTAAGAGCAGGTTGAGGGGAGGGATAGCTCAGTGGTTTGAGCATTGGCCTGCTAAACCCAGGGTTGTGAGCTCCCCCCTTAGAGGGGCCATTTGGGGATTAGTCCTGCTTTGAGCAGGGGGTTGGATTAGATGATCTCCTGAGGTCCCTTCCAACCCTAATAATCTATGATTCTGTCAGGGATGGTCTAGATAATACTTAGCCCAGCTATGAGTGTAGGTGACTGGACTAGATGACCTCTCAAGGTCCCTTCCAGTCCTATGATTCTATGTTATACAACTGTAATGACCTTGCTGGTGTGTGCATACCACTGCCCTCTGCAGGATGGAAGCTGAACTGCTTTCACTGTGTGTCATGGGCCCTATACTGCTAGTAACTAATGGAGATTACCATTTTGCCCAGGTAGTGGGGGGCTTGGTGGATCAGAGCTCTGTCTCTGCTCTTGCTCTGAAGTTTGGCCTGGCTGTGGTATGGAGCCACATGGCAGCCCTGAACACCCTGGGTTTTTTACCCTATAGTCTGAACAGGAGAGCACTGGGAATCCAGCATATCTGGGCTGCCCAGTAATATTCTGAAAGCTGCTTTCCAATTTTTCAGTAACCTTTTTGAAGTGTAGATAACCAGAATGGGACACAGTGTCCCAGTAACGGTCCCACTAATGCCATATACCAAGGCAATGCCACCTCCCGACTCCTACTTGATATTCCTCTGCTCATGCATCCAGCGGTCATGTCCTCCCTCTTAGCTACTCCATGGCACTGGGAGTCCATGTTCCACTGGTCATCTGCCGCAGCCCCTAAGTCCTTTTCAGAATCACTGCAGTCCAGGATACAGTCTCCCATCCTGTAAATGCGACCCATATTCTCTGCTCCTTCACATACGGCCTGGGTGTGCAGTAGTGGCCTATGAATTGCAGCACTTTTCACCTACGCCAGGATGGGTCAGAGTCACTGGGTCTGCTCTTTCTCATAGAGTAGGGGAGAGTGTTTCTGTGAGGGGGGGTCTATCCCTGGGGGCCCCGGCTGCTGCGGTCTCCATTCCAAACCCCACCACCGGCGCCCCAGCTTCCTGCATCGCATCAGTCAGAGATGTTAAGAGATGGAAAAGTCACACTTTGTCTGTCTCCCCCGGACACTCCTCCAGTCCAAGTCAGATTGTTCCCTGCTAAGCCCAGATAGTAACATACATGGAGCCTTCTTTCCTGGGCTCCCAACTGCTTTCATTGGCCAGCATGGCTCCCAGGGCTTTCGCTTCCTTGCACGCCTGTTTGAGCCCTGCGGTCAATCCTCGCAATGAGGAAAGGTGGTGTGGGGAGCTAGCGCGGCTTCCCTCCAGACCTGGGGGTAAAGAGCCGCTCTCTCAGCCTGAGGGAGCGGGGCCAGACCAAGCTTACTCCACCTGCCGGAAGGGGAGGGGTGGAATAGGACGTATAGAGGGCAGGGCCCTTAGCCCAGTCAGAGCAGCACCAGGGAGGGAGGCAGACGCAGACCATTGGCTGCTCCCTTCAGATCCTACTGCTGAGCCAGGGGAGGCCCTGGACCAGGAGAAACCTGACCTGGAGGAAGGACTGGGGCTACCAGGGCTGCCCGCCACCAAGTACCTGGAAGAGCCTGAGGCGGAGGCGGAGCTGGAGCTGCTAGCAGCCGAGTACCCGGAGGAGCTGGAGGAGCCTGAGGTGGAGGGGGAGCTGGAGCTGCTAGCAGCCAAGTACCCAGAGGAGCTGGAGGAGCCTGAGGTGGAGGGGGAGCTGGAGCTGCTAGCAGCCAAGTACCCAGAGGAGCTGGAGGAGCCTGAGGTGGAGGGGGAGCTGGAGCTGCTAGCAGCCGAGTACCCGGAGGAGCTGGAGGAGCCTGAGGTGGAGGGGGAGCTGGAGCTGCTAGCAGCCAAGTACCCAGAGGAGCTGGAGGAGCCTGAGGTGGAGGGGGAGCTGGAGCTGCTAGCAGCCAAGTACCCAGAGGAGCTGGAGGAGCCTGAGGTGGAGGGGGAGCTGGAGCTGCTAGCAGCCAAGTACCCAGAGGAGCTGGAGGAGCCTGAGGTGGAGGGGGAGCTGGAGCTGCTAGCAGCCAAGTACCCAGAGGAGCTGGAGGAGCCTGAGGTGGAGGGGGAGCTGGAGCTGCTAGCAGCCGAGTACCCGGAGGAGCTGGAGGAGCCTGAGGTGGAGGGGGAGCTGGAGCTGCTAGCAGCCAAGTACCCAGAGGAGCTGGAGGAGCCTGAGGTGGAGGGGGAGCTGGAGCTGCTAGCAGCCAAGTACCCAGAGGAGCTGGAGGAGCCTGAGGTGGAGGGGGAGCTGGAGCTGCTAGCAGCCAAGTACCCAGAGGAGCTGGAGGAGCCTGAGGTGGAGGGGGAGCTGGAGCTGCTAGCAGCCAAGTACCCAGAGGAGCTGGAGGAGCCTGAGGTGGAGGGGGAGCTGGAGCTGCTAGCAGCCGAGTACCCGGAGGAGCTGGAGGAGCCTGAGGTGGAGGGGGAGCTGGAGCTGCTAGCAGCCAAGTACCCAGAGGAGCTGGAGGAGCCTGAGGTGGAGGGGGAGCTGGAGCTGCTAGCAGCCAAGTACCCAGAGGAGCTGGAGGAGCCTGAGGTGGAGGGGGAGCTGGAGCTGCTAGCAGCCAAGTACCCAGAGGAGCTGGAGGAGCCTGAGGTGGAGGGGGAGCTGGAGCTGCTAGCAGCCAAGTACCCAGAGGAGCTGGAGGAGCCTGAGGTGGAGGGGGAGCTGGAGCTGCTAGCAGCCAAGTACCCGGAGGAGCTGGAGGAGCCTGAGGTGGAGGGGGAGCTGGAGCTGCTAGCAGCCAAGTACCCAGAGGAGCTGGAGGAGCCTGAGGTGGAGGGGGAGCTGGAGCTGCTAGCAGCCAAGTACCCGGAGGAGCTGGAGGAGCCTGAGGTGGAGGGGGAGCTGGAGCTGCTAGCAGCCAAGTACCCGGAGGAGCTGGAGGAGCCTGAGGTGGAGGGGGAGCTGGAGCTGCTAGCAGCCAAGTACCCGGAGGAGCTGGAGGAGCCTGAGGTGGAGGGGGAGCTGGAGCTGCTAGCAGCCAAGTACCCGGAGGAGCTGGAGGAGCCTGAGGTGGAGGGGGAGCTGGAGCTGCTAGCAGCCGAGTACCCGGAGGAGCTGGAGGAGCCTGAGGTGGAGGGGGAGCTGGAGCTGCCAGCAGCAGATTACCCAGAGGAGCTGGAGGAGCCTGAGGTGGAGGTGGAGGGGGAGCTGGAGCAGCCAGCAGCAGAGTACCTGGAGGAACTGGAGGGACCAGAGGAACTCGGTCAAGGGAGTGGGTAGGAAGGTGCCCAGGGACAGAACTGCACAGTGCAATGAGTCTATTTGGTCAGCATGTTGCAGAGGGACCCCGCTGATCCGGTGGCAGGACCCTCACCCTGCCACTGTCTGGGCCCTGGGCTGGAATGCAGTGGAGTTGGGTGGGTCTACATTCCCCTACCCTGGCCAACCCACCTTAGGTAGCAAAATCTCAGTAGCGCTATAGACTCTTGCCAGCACTCCTCTGCCTAACAGCCGCATAGACCTTTGCCGGCGTCCCTCCCTCCGCTAATTCACTAGTGACAGACACCGGCCAGTAGGACAGTAGCTACCCACCGCCTCCTAGGGCTCGTTGAGCCAACTGACACGGGTCACAGGTGGGTAAAGTGATGCAAAGCCATCGCCAGCCCCAACCACGCCACAGTTCTGAGTCAGACCCCTAAAAACTCATGAGATTGGCTTGGCAGGCTGTCGTGCGTGGGCTCAGGGGGCATGAGGACCAGCCTCAGGGCAGGCTGCTAAGAAGCAGGGAACAAACCCCAAATTGGCTGTGAGTTTTATACTTAGATTTCACTAACCAATTATCAAGTGTAAACTTCTCAGATGTTATAACAGCCTGAATATGGAGTCACAGACAGTCCCTTTGGGTGCTCTGATCTCTCTTGCCACCCAGGTGAGCTGCCCTTGTGACAGATGGTCCCTCACACCAAAGATCACAACAATATCCAGGTTACTCCCACTCCCAAAGGACCAGTCACTTACCTCAGATCAGTTGCACCTTAGATCTGACAATGCTTGTAGCCAATCCTACAATAAACTGTCTAAAGATTAAGTATCAGAGGGGCAGTCGTGTTGGTCTGGATCTGTAAAAGCAGCAAAGAGTCCTGTGGCACCTCATAGACTAACAGATGTATTGGAGTATGAGCTTTCGTGTACCCAGAAGCCTCCTACTCCAAGATGAGCCCAAGAAAGAAACCAACAGAATTCCAGTGGCCATCACATACAGTCCCCAGCTAAAACCCCTCCAATGCATCATCAGTGATCTACAACCCATCCTGGACAACGATCCCACACTTTCACAGGCCTTTGGTGGTGGGCCAGTCCTTGCCCACAGACAACCTGAAGCATATTTTCACCAGTAACTGCACCATAGTAACTCTAACTCAGGAACCAATCCATGCAACAAACCTCAATGCCAACTCTGCCTGCTATTCTAATAATGGAAATATCTTATCTCCTAGAACTAGAACGAACACCAAAGGGTCATTGAGGCCAGCTGCTGCCTTCACTAGCAGGACTAAGTACTGATTTTTGCCCCAGATCCCTAAGTGGCTCCCTCAAGGATTGAGCTCACAACCCTGGTTTAGCAGGCCAATGCTCAAACCACTGAGCTATCCCATCCCCCACATAGCTATGCTGTCACAGGACCTAACCAGATCATTCACACCATCACCAGTTCATTCACCTGCACATCCACCAATATAATATACGCCAGCATATGCCAGCAATGCCCCTCTGCTATGTACATCGACCAAACTGGGCAGTCCCTATTGTGGCAAATTGCTGGTATTGTTCTCTGGGTCTCGTGCTTTCTCTTCTCTGGGGTAGGTTCAGGGCGCTATTGCTTGCCTCTGAACCAGTTCTTAATCACTCCCCTAGTGTCCTTGGAGGAGGGGAGTGGAGAGGGAGGGACCTGGGCCCGCCCTCTACTCCAGGTCCCAACCCAGGGGCCCTGGGGTTGTGGTGAACCACTTGACTAGCGGTTTCTTCCCCTGGGTTACTTCCCTCTCATACCCGTCAGCTTGTGAAGGGCTTCTCGCCTCTCTTCTATACAAGCCTGGTGCCCCTTACCTAGGGTTTCTGTTGGGCTTCCCAATCCACCGCAGCACTCCTCCAAACCTTCTATTTCTCTCTGGACAAACTCTTCTCTTCTGCAATCTGCACTCTGCTCCAATCCAACCTTTCTCCTTCAACTACCACCCCCTGTCTGACTGAAGCAGGGGTTTATATCCCATGACTGGAGTCAGGTGCTCTAACTGAAGTCAGGTGCTCTAATTGGAGTCAGGTGCTCTAATTGGCCACAGCTGTTCTAGTTAATCTAAAGCAAACCTTCCTCCCTTGGCAGGGAATAAGGCCCCCTGCTAACACTCTTATGCTGCCCTCTGGCCATGCTGTATCACACTATGTAAAAGGATAAATGGACACAAATCAGATATTAGGAATGGCAATATACAAAAACCTCTAGGAGAACACTTCAACCTCCCTGGACATACACTAGCAGATTTAAAGGTAGAGATCCTGCAGCAAAAAAACTTCAGGCTCAGACTTCAAAGAGAAACTGCTGAGCTTCAGTTCATCTGCAAATTTGACACCATCAGCTCAGGGTTGAACAAAGACTGTGAATGGCTTGTCAACTACAAAAGCAGTTTCTTCTCCCCTGGTGTTCACACCTCAACTGCTAGAAGAGGGCCTCATCCTCCCTGATTGAACTAACCTTGTTATCTCTCGCCTGATTCTTCCTTGCATATTTATACCTTCCTCTGGAAATTTCCACTACATGCATCCGATGAAGTGCATATTCACCCACGAAAGCTCATGCTCCAATACATTTGTTAGTCTATAAGGTGCCACAGGATTCTTTGCTGCTGTCTAAAGATTAATTAAGTAGGAAAAGGAAATTAGAGTTATTTACAAGGTTAAAGCAGGTAAACACAGATACACACATGAGTTCCGATCTTAAGTTTCAAAAAGTCATAGAAGTTTCTATAATAAGCAAGCTCTGTGTGTCTTTTAGGGCTAACTCAGGCCAAGAACTGGGGATCTTTTGCTTATGCCTAGTAATCCTTGCTCCTCAGAGTCCAAGCAGCACGAAAGATACAGTTCCTCCTTGTCAGGGCTTTTTATTCCTTCCCCGCTTCTGCTTACAGCTGCAAATTCAGCTTTTGGGAGGAATTCATTTGCACTTCTCCTCTTCGTGGGGTGGAGAGCAAACAACAAACTCTTTTATCCCCTGATATTCTACAATAGCTCATCTGGCGTAGATGGGCCTCCTTTGAGGGACAGGAGACAACACCTCCTGTTGGCCCCTAGTATTTCATGCTCATTAATGGTCCTTTCCCATCTGGTGATTCGCAGTTACAGAGCAAACACTTAAATGTCACCTTATCACATGGGATATGGGTATTGTAAATGAGATTAATGCAGGCAGCAATTGACAAGCAGTCCATAAAGTCTGTATACCAAACACATTCTTATCATTCCAATACCTATCTGAACAACACTAACACACAGCTGAGCCAGATTGGTTTCCAGCTACACCAGTGTTCAGTTGAGACCTAGGGTTCTTGGCATGACATGGCTTGGCTTAAAAATCAAGAGACGTTTTTAAAAAACAATGAATGGTGGAGTCTCACATCCTCACATGACTCCAGGAGCTGGGGCTTGAAGGGGAATACTAATTCACATGAGACTTGTGGTACAATCGCAGGAGTTGGTAATACTGTGGTATAAATGCATAAAGCTACCAGTGGTGGCTGCTTTTCTGGAGCAGATGACTTAGTCCCGGGATACGGCCCTAAAAGGCACAAGGCACTCTCGACTCCCATAGATGTCGAGGTATTTGAGGGTGCTGGGTCCCTCCCGGGGGGTTGGAACACACATGGGGACCCTTCAGCTGAAGGCACTGCAGGCATGTAAGTGTGATGACCCACAGCTTGAATGCTGAGCGCTTCTGCAAAGGTTTCATGCTTCTTGCTGACTGTCGTAACTTCCTGCTCTGCTTTCTGTTCCCTGCAGCTATCCCGGAGTCTGACAGCGAGTCCTCTGAGGATGAAGAAGTGGCTACGGTACAGAGTGGTTTTCTGTTTTGTTTTTATTCCCCAAGCAGGGATTTCCCTACACCCCTCCTGAATTTCCCCAACTCCTCTCCCCGCAGTTTTATGAACTAGTTACATGCAGTGTTGCCAATTTAGTGATTGTTTGGACATTTAAATTAAAATTGAAACATTAATACACACTTTAAAAGCATATAAAGTGTATGATAAAATACGTGTATCTAAAAAAGTATCATAGATTTGAAAAGTATGAACATAGACTAGCTTCCTAATACAGCTGTTGTTTTTTATGACAATGTCAGTGCATTCATTTCAGTGATGTTGGCCAACCTAATAATTTCAAATGATGATTTCTAAGCAAAGTGTAAATGAGCTCTCCCTGACAGCTAGAGATGAGCTGGGGGCTGGGGGGAAAGGCTTCAGGACCAGATTGTATTTACATTCATACCTAATCTACCTAGGTATCCAGCAAACAGAGCTGTGTTGCCCAAGTGAGAGATTTTGGCTGGGGTTGGGTTACAGATCACTTGAATGCGGGGGGTAATGAAATGTTGTTGTTCTTACTGTATGAGTAAAGGGCTGTAGAACTGTACTTAGCCTGTGCTGATTGAGGGCATCAAGAGAGAGGGTGGGGACAGGAGTTTTGCTTGATGGTCTGCCTGAGTCACAAGTACTGTTTGAACTGCCCCTCTCCACTGTTTAAGGACAGAGCTGATTAGGCTCCATAGAGAATCTTTTGTTCTGTTAAGTGACCACTACACTGAAATCACTGATAATCAGGTCTAAGTGCTTAGACCTGCTGTGGGACAGTGTTTCTGTGGAAGAGACGGCCCAGACTGCACTAGCAACGAGGTTCCCCCACTGAGAGCTCAGCTGAAATCACTGAGAGCTGGGTGAAAGCTCAAGAGACCAACTCGCAGAGGTCACAGTGGCAGCTGGCAGCAGAAGATGGCGGTACAGGGTCATTGGCAACAGAGCGATGGAGTGAACGGTGGCACAATGAACAGTGGCCAGAGTGAACAGTGAGCAGCTGGAGGAATGAGCAAGGTGCCTTCTTGCCCCCCACCTGGGAGGTGAACTCATGTGAAAACACCTCTGAACTCTGAGTCTCCACTGACCAAGGACAACACCAGTGAGTGTTAATGAGGCTGTTAAGAATGCTGGAGACACAATACAGTTCATGCCAACAAACATGGCTGTGGCATCCTACTTTCTACTTAAGCAAGAGATACCACACTACACAAACTGGAGGCCAACGTTAAGTGCTGTGACAGACCCAAATCAGTGGGGTACAGGAGTCTGGTAGAGGGCAGATATATTGGTCACGGGGTGAGTAGTTTTCTGTTCCCTGAGTGACCAGAGGAGGGGCTGCACTGGAGTAATCAGGAACCTGCTAGAACCAATTAAGGCAGACAGGCTGATTAGAACACCTGCAGCCAATCAAGGCAGGCTAATCAGGGCACCTGGGTTTAAAAATATTAAGTCATTGTGTATGTTATCTTGATGTCAGTGGTAGGCCAGTAGATGCATTTCTAGATGTTCAAGTTATAGACACATCGGCTGCATCTGTGACAACCCACATCTTAGAAGAGTTAAATGCTTGTTAATTGGACCCCAAACAGATGGCTGCTTGTGCATTTGATGGAGCTGCAAACTTCTCTGGAAGACATGGTGGAGTACAAGCTTTGCTCAGAGAAAAGTGTGTAACCTAATCTCTCCTATACACACTGCAGAGGCCATCTACTCCAACTAGCGCTAGTACGAGCTGCAGACTCTTCAAAAGACATTTAAAAAGCTAAATTTAATGTCTTCATTATATTCTTTTTTTCAGCAAGAGTCTCCAAAAAGACTGAATATCTTGGAAAATATAGAAGATACACTGGGACTGAAGTGAAGCATAGCATTGCACCGGCTAACCCAGGCAAGCGGGGGAAGCTGGGAGAGAAGAGAGAGAGACCCAGGGCTCTGGGTCTTGGGGGTCCCCCAGGGGAAAGTTGGGGTGACTCGGGGGGCATACTAGGACGCCCCATAGTCCTAGTTGGTGGTAGCGAGAATATCCAAGCTGGTAGTGAGCTTGGGGGAGTTTCAGGTAAGCCCCCAGATTTTGGACTCAAAAGTCCAGGTTTGGGAGAGGTGGCTATTACTACAGTAGTAGACCTTTGTCCAGCAATAGAAGCTACATTTGGATGAATTAGAGAGCTATCCATTGAAAAAGTACTGGAAGAAGCAAAGACTTCAGTCAAGAAGTTGACTAATGAAGGCATTTATATTGAATCCGTAAGTGAAAAGGACAAGAAGTGTTTCTTAAGACAACTGAAAAAGTAAACAGCTTGATTCTTAAAAATCTACAACTGTGACTTCTACATTCTACACAACCTCTACATAGCTTTTACAGATCCCTGTCCTATAAAACACCAACAGTTGAGTGGAGTGAGGCACTACCAGCAACAGGGCTGCCATGTGTTCAGGACAGAATAGAGAATTTGAACACAGAGTGGAATACAGGGGCGGCTCCAGGCACCAGCAAGCCAAGCGCGTGCCTGGGGCAGCAAGCCACGGGGGGCACTCTGCCGGTCGCCGTGAGGGCAGCAGGCAGATTGCCTTCGGTGGCATGCCTGAGGAGGGTCTGCTGGTCCTGCGGCTTCGGCGGATCTCTTGCAGGTGTGCCGCCGAATCCGCGGGACAGGGGACCTCCCGCAGGCAAGCCGCCGAAGGCAGCCTACTTGCCATGCTTGGGGCTGCAAAATACCTAGAGCCGCCCCAGTGGAATATCATACAATGAATGAATTAATGAAGACTTGACTTCAGCTTCTTTTTTATCATCACTAGCGTCTTGACGCGACCTTTATGCTCTGTTTCCTGGGATGAGAGAAGTAGGAATTCATCTCTTGTTACTCCCAGTCACGGCAGCTACAGCTGAGCGGTCTTTTACCTCCTTGAATAGAATTGTGTGTTCTGAAAGAAGTCGCCTTCTCCCTGATCACGTGAATGAACTAACGAGCATATCAATTGAAGGAATGGAGGTACTGGACACACAAGAAACCACCAGAGATGAACGCATTGCATTCAAGAAGTTCATTAACAGACTTGTGCAAAATTATAAGAAGAAACCAAGAAGGATGTAGCTGTCATGCTCCATAGAAAGCTTGAGTAGCCACCGTTAATTTGTGTGAGGATTTTAAAACTTGAGTTAAATCTAATAAAATGGTCATGAAACATTTTTCAGATTTTACTACGGTGCCATCTAGCCCCCTTTCACCCTCATGGTCTCACCCCTCATTGGCTCTGACCCCCCTCCTGTAAATTCAAACACCCTCTCCTCCTAATTTCAGTTCCTGGGGAAAGCACTGTCCCTAAATCCACACGTTGGGCAGAGTTCACAAAGTGCTGGGCAAAGTGTCATCAGCCCCTGCCTTTGCATTGCATGGCGGAATGCAGGGGCCATCTCTTGCTGGGTGTTCGTACGGAGCCTGGCACAAAGGGCATAATCTCTCTGGGCATAACCATTCTTGCATGGAGAGACTTATTATTTCATCAGAGTCTACATCTTCCTCAGAGGCCCCCCTTCCACTCAAAGCCCTCCACCAGTGCAAACGGATCAGGACCAAAATAACTAACCAAGCCTGGCCCAGAGATGGTAGAGCCAAGGGGACCAATTATGGGGCAATAGTCCCTCTCTCATGGCCCTGTGCTATGGGGGGCATTGGGCGAAACACAAAACCAACATCCTGATCAGTCATGGTCAGTGAAAATGACCAAGCTCCAGAGCAGCAAGTAGCCCACTAGTCTTGACCAAATCCTAACTCGGGTGACTAACTTTCCTTCCTCAAATCCCCTGCAGTTTGAATACAGGATCCCTTGCTTCCTGTTGCAAACCGTGGCCAGGTGTTAAACAAAGGTGCCATACACCACCCCAGAGGTGGCTGCTTCTGAGTGGTGGGTGAAGTGGTTTGGGATCCTTCGGGACAAAAGGTGCTGTGTACATGAAATGTTGTCTCCTTGCTTCTGCCTGCAGCATGAGACCCTCCTCCAGGAGAGGGATGAAGCTAAAGAGAAGCTGTCTGAGTTTGAGCAAGGTGAGTCCTGTTCCTTGGCCTCCCTCTTCTTCCTCTCCTTTCCCCCTAAAATTCCCAGGAGAGAGACATGGACATTTATGAGGTGTGTAGTCTCCAGGGTCATTAAAGATCGCAGGATATGGAGGCTGGGAAGTAGATAGCAGAGCCTGGTCTCCCAAAGCTAACCCCCCCCCTGTGCAGGCAATAAGGCAGCATGCTGGGAGCCAGGAGACGTGGGTTCTCTCCCTAGCTCTGCCACTGACCAGCTGGGTGGCCTTTAGACAAGTCATATCCCCTAGCTGTGCATTAGCTTTCCCCAGCTATGTATCTGTACCACACCCAGCAGAAAAGGGCTCTGAACTCAGCCAGGACACGGGAGATTCTAACCCCTATGTTGTCCAGACCTGTTCCTCTCATCCGGCAGCCTGGGATGAGCAAAATCCTGGTCTGGTGAATCCATTTTTTCTGTGTACCAGACAAGCTGTGGATTAAAGCCACGGGGTGCACTGGCTGCCTAGTGCATCTGACCTGAGGATGACCATGAAATCTGGCTTCCTGCCTGCAGTTCCTTGTGACCACCGGGAGACACCTGGAAAAAGAGACTGTTTGCCTGGGTGGCTGAGCTGTTCCATTCCTCCTGCAGCTCAGTGTCATGACTCATGTTTATTACAGCAGTGCCACCAGGTCAACCCTTTGTGCCAGGCACTGCACAAACACTCTGGTATCAAGGGCCCTGCCCCGTAGAGCTGGAAGTCCCAGGATACATCTACACCAGTGCTGGAGCTGTAATTTCCAGCTCAGGCAGACATATGGGCACCAGCTTTTTTCAAGCTCGTATGCTAAAAATAGCAGCGGAATGAGCAGAGGGACACACGAACTGCCCAAGTACAGACCTAGGGTTTCAGATGGGATCATAGTTGGGTGGTTTACCCGTCCCACCACTCAGGCCACCCCAGCTATGTGGCTATTTTTAGCACTGTAACTCAGTCAGAGCTAGCCTGGGTACGTCTGCTCAAGCTGAAGAGGATACCCCTGGCTTCAGTGTGTAGACATATGTTAATAGACCAGACAGATAGCTTCCTCCCACCCTGTCCTTTGGAAGTAATGCATGGCCCACTCAATGCACTGTGCAGCTACAGAATCGGGGGCCCTCCTGCATCACAGGGAGGGGAGGGGCCCAACTGCTGAGTTGCGAACACATGCTCCGCTGTTGCACAGACAAGTGACCTCGGGGTGTTAGGAGGAGTACCCTGCCCAGATACATGGGACCTGTGCTGCTCCATCACCCCCCTTCGCTATCCTGGGATGGTGCGTTGCACAATACTGAGTGCCCCCAATGGCTTTCCAACCTTGCCCACCTTTGCCTTGATTCATAGATTCATAGATTCTAGGACTGGAAGGGACCTCAAGAGGTCATGAAGTCCAGTCCCCTGCCCTCATGGCAGGACCAAATACTGTCTAGACCATCCGTGATAGACATTTCTCTAACCTACTCTTAAATATCTCCAGAGATGGAGATTCCACAACCTCCCTAGGCCATTTATTCCAGTGTTTAACTACCCTGACAGTTAGGAACTTTTTCCTAATGTCCAACCTAAATCTCCCTTGCTGCAGTTTAAGCCCATTGCTTCTTGTTCTATCATTAGGGACTATGGGGAACAACTTTTCTCCCTCCTCCTGATGACACCCTTTTAGATACCTGAAAAACTGCTATCATGTCCCTCTCAGTCTTCTCTTTTCCAAACTAAATAAACCCATTCTTTCAGCCTTCCTTCATAGGTCATGTTTCAAAGACTTTAATCATTCTTGTTGCTCTTCTCTGGCTCTCTCCAATTTCTCCATATCTTTCCTGAATGTGTGCCCAGAACTGGACACAACACTCCAGTTGAGGCTACCCAGCGCAGAGTAGGCGGAAGAATGACTTCTCGTGTCTTGTTAACACACACCTGTTAATGCAGCCCAGAATCATGTTTGCTTTTTTTGCAAAGCATCACACTGTTGACTCATATTTGTCTTGTGGTCCACTATGACCCTAGATCTCTTTCTGCCCTACTCCTTCCTAGACAGTCTCTTTCCCATTCTGTATGTGTGAAACTGATTGTTCTTCCTAAGTGGAGCACTTGCATTTGTCTTTATTGAACTTCATCCTGTTTACCTCAGACATTTCTCCATTTGTCCAGGTCATTTTTGAATTTTGACCCTGTCCTCCAAAGCAGTTGCAATCCCTCCCAGTTTGGTATCATCTGCAACTTAATAAGCGTACTTTCTATGCCAACATCTAAGTCGTTGATGAGATATTGACAGAGCAGGTCCCAAAACAGACCCTGTGGAACCCCACTTGTTATACCTTTCCGCAGGATTGGGAGCCATTAATACACTCTCTGAGTACGGTTATCCAGCCAGTTATGCACCACCTTTATAGTAGCCCATCTAATTGTTATTTGCCTAGTTTATCGATAAGGGATGCATGCGAGACCATATCAAATGCCTTACTAAAGTCTAGGTATAGCACATCCACCACTTCTCCCTTATCACAAGACTCGTTATCCATCAAAGAAAGCTATCAGATTGGTTTGACATGTTTGTTCTTTACAAATCCATGCTGGCTATTCCTATCACCTTACCACCTTCCAAGTGTTTGCAGATGATTTCTTAATTACTTAATTACTCCATTATCTTCCCGGAAAAGTTAAACTAACTGGTCTGTAGTTTCCTGGGTTGTTTTTATTTCCCTTTTTATAGATGGGCACTATATTTGCCCTTTTCCAGTCTTCTGGATCTCTCCGTCTCCCATGACTTTCCAAAGATATAGCTAGAGGCTCAGATACCTCCTCTATTAACTCTTTGAGTATTCTAGGATGCTGTCATAGTTTCCTTCCAGATTGAACCTTAGAGTTCAGAAAATGAGATACTAGCATGAATCCTCTAAGCTTAATTACCAGCTTAGATTGATAGCACTGCACCACCCAAAAATATAGTGTTTTGGGACACTCTGATCTCCCCAACCTATCCCTGGGGACCCCAAGACCCAAATTTCTGGTTCTTAAAACCAGGAGAATAAACCATTTCCTCCTCCTTTCCCCTCCCAGACTTTCCTCCTGGGCTACCTGAGAGACTACTGATCCAAACTCTTTAAATCACAATCACAGAGAAGCATGTCCTTCCTTCCCAAAGAAGCAACAGATTCAAGGAAACAGAGAGAAGATTCCACTCTCCTCCTCCCGTCTCCACCACCAGTCCTGGTGAGTTTAAACCCAATCCCTGGGATTAAACAGGAAACAAGGAAAAAATCAATCAGGTTCTCTTATAAAATCTTTTTAAAAGAGAAAAGTAAAGAATTATCTCTGTAACTTCAAGATGTAATATTACAGGTCCTATAGCTTACAGACACTAGAGAGAAACTTTTCCCCCAGTACCAATACAAATCAAAATATCCCAGCAACTACACGTATAAAAGTTAACCAGCCAGATCCACATTTCAGATAGAGAAAACAATCAAAAAGACTAAAACCGCCTGTTCTTACTATATTTGAACAGAAACTTAGAGCCTGTAGTAATATCTGGTCTCTCTCAGACCCCCAAGAGAAGAAACACAACGGACAAAGAACACACACAAAAGCTTCCCTCCCACCCAGATTTAAAGAGTATCTTGTCTCCTGATTGGTCTCTGGTCAGGTGTTCCAGTTCCCTGCTTGTAACCCTTTACAGGAAAAGAGACATTAACCCTTAACCATCTGTTTATGACAGATGCATTTATCAGGCCCTGGTGACTTGCAGGCATCTAACTTTCTAAGTATTTTAACTTGCTCTTTTTTATTTTATCTTCTAAATCTACCCCTTCCCATAAGCATTCACTACGTTAGAAATTCCTTCAGACTTCTCAGTGAAGACCGAACAAAGAAGTCTTGAGCATCTCTGCCATTTCCAAGTTTCCTGTTTCGTTTCTACCCTTCTTCAACTGAGCGCTGCCTCCCTTGGTCTTCCTCTTGCTTCTAATGTATTGATAAAAAGTCTTCTTGTTTCCCTTTATTCCCATAGCTAGTTTGAGCTCATTTTGTGCTTTTGCCTTTCTAATCTTGCCCCTGCATTCCTGTGTTATTTGCCTATATTCATCCTTTGTAATCTGACCTAGTTTCCACCTCCCGCACCCTCTTCTTGAATAACCACGAGCTGCAGATGGGTCCTCTCCTGGGCAGCTGAGGGAAAGTTCAGCCCAGCACCCATCCCCTCTTCACCGGGTGAGCTTTTTGTTTGTCCCTCCTGCCGGCAACACTCGGCTTTATTTTATTTTATGTTTTTTGTTCTGCCAGCGGCCCGTCCCCGCTTGTGTCCCAATATTTTCTTCCTCTCATCTGGTCACCCTAGGAGCGTATGGATATCAACCATCTTTATTTTAAAGGAGAAAACATCCCTGGTCATGCTGGTACCTCCCCCTGAGTGGGCAAACAGCCCTCTCTGGCCAGTAGGGATCCCCCATCATCCTGCTCGCTCCCAGGGATAGATAAAGCATGTGGGCTCCAAACATGTCGCAAGCTGACTTCTTGTGTGAGTGAGGGATGCTGCCCCCGGTGACTGGGACCACGGGAAGGGCGATAAACCCGCTATCGGCAGCAGCTAACGAAGCTGCTTTGTAACTCATGTCGGTGACTCCGGGGTCCTGGTCACCTCCTGGCCTGTTGAGTGACATATCGAACTAAAGGGCGGTGGTAGATACAGGACTTGAGTCTGTTGTGGTGGGGAGTGCGGGGTGCTGACGGGCTGGTGAGAACAGAAAGATTGTTCTTGGGGTGGTCCTAGGTCTGGAAGCCCCAATCACATACATCTGGCTGAGAGATGACCCCTGCCCCAAAGGATTTACAGTCCAAGCCCCCAAAGTCAGGGAGGGTTTCTTCACCTGTGTGAACAGGTGAGCAGAACCGGATCAAGCCGCAAGTGTCAGGTCAAGCTGTGGTTGTGCCCCAGGGGCTGGGCATATTTTGCTTTGGGCCCATCTGTAACTGCCAAGTGTAAGACACAACCCCACTGGCATTGGGCTGCAGGATACCAGGCCAGGAAGGGTGGCCTCTGGGCTAGTTCTAAGGGCAGGTGAGCAGGGCATTTGTCCTGGGTACCAACTTCCAGGGGGGAAGGCATAGCACTCGCCTTTTTTTTTTTTTGGCTCAGCTCTGATTGGCTGGCCTTTTTTGCTTAGCTACTGGGGTGCTGAAGCCATTTTCCACCTGGCTAGCAAAACAGCTAGGGATGCTCCGGGATGGCTAGCAGGTAGGGTGCTGGACTAGGACTCTACAGACCTGGAGTGACAGGGCCAGTGGTGGCCCGGGACATTTTTGACAGATGAGGTACACATCACAAAATAGTCATTTCTACTCCCACCCAATTTATAATTGGATAGCTATTACTATAAGACGATTTTTAAATACATGGAAAAGAACCATAAGAATGGCCAGGTTGGGTCAGATCAGTGATCCATCTAGCCCAGTCTCCTGTCTTCCGACAGCGGCCAATACCAGGTGCCCCAGAGGGAATGAACAGAACAGGTAATCATCAAGTGATCCATCCCTAAATTAAATCTCTTTATAGAGAAAGAAGAAGAGCAATTCCAAGTAAACAAAAATAGTTTACAAGTCCCAAGATTTTCATAATAATTTAAATATCGGCTTTGGTTAAAGTCCTAAACATAAATTGACATTATTCAGCTAATGTCATATGCCTCTGCTTCAATTGAGTCTGCATTCAAATAACAGATTGCCGTTGCTATGTCACTGTAATATACCCCCATCAATTAAAAACAAAGCAACATTAGCACTAAAAAAAATGTGTGTATAATTGATCAGCAAATCAGAACCTGAAAATCACATACTGTTTAATGGAATATTCCCTATAAAGGCACAAATATGGTATCAAAATTCATGAGTTCAAAAATTTCAAAACAAACAAGCCAGTTTGTCCTGGCATGGCCAGAAATTGAGTTATACATCCAGTAAGAGAGATGGAAGCTTATCGAATTGATAGTGGAGATCAGTCTGCCTTTCTCTATTTGAGACAAAGCATGCAATAACATCATTGGACACAGTGCAACGTTGTACGTAGCTGTGATGCTCTGAGCACATTTCCCAGACCTGAAGAAGAGCTCTTTGTAGGTCGAAAGTTTGTCTCCGTCACCACCAGAAGTTGGTGCAATAAAAGATATTCCCTGCCCCACCTTGTCTGATCATAGAGAACATCGGTGATGCTGAAGATATTACTGTAGGAGTATGCCAAGAACAGAAACTAGAAGTTGTTTAATTTTGCAAGGCATCCCATAGCATGTCGCTGAGATTCTCCCTCCCAACCACAGGCACTGAACATCTCCTGAAACACTTTGCCCGGTTTCTTGCTTTCCAAGACCTTGACATGTAGATTCTGCAGTTGAACTGCACCCAGGTTGCTAGAGCATGTGAAAAATATGGAGAAGCCTTGCAAGGTTGCAAAAAAGCCACAGGTTTCTTTAATACACTGTGCCTCTTACTGGAGAACTAGATTTAATCTGTGTGCAAAACAGTGCACAAACAATTAATTAGGGTGTTCAGACCTCCCAGCTCACCAGCCCGCACTCCAGTGCCATAATACAACTGATACAGAAGTTTTGTAGTTGTATTCTAATATCACTGAATTCGCAACCTGTGTCAAAGCACCTGCATTTTGATCTGAGCTGGCATCTTTAAAACCCATGAGCATCTCTTGTGTTTGCCTCTTCTTGTCCATGGAGCACAAGTGAAAGCTGGCTTAAATGAGGAAACTTTCTTGTTTTGTCTACCTCACAAGTGAAAAAGCTGCACTCTTCAATCTCCCGTCAATATAGGATGTTACTTCTTCAGCTGTGCATTCGATCAATTAATCCTAAATTGTCTTTCTTAGGTTAGAAAAAATGGATACATTGTTTTGCCAATAAGCCTTCGACCCCTTTTTGTGACAAAAAGCAATACTTAAAATGTTCCTTGAACTTACCCTGGCTGACAGATTGGCCACATAATGCAAGTTCTTGACAATTGAAATATCAGCCGGTTGCTTCAAAATCTCTCTGTTCTTCCAGAGTTTCTGGTTATGCTCTAAGACAGCAGGAGACCTTTGCTCACATCCATAGAAGTGCTCTCCTGCTCTAAGCATTTCAAGGGAAACGTCACTTGTAGCATGCTTGTGTGATGAGCCATGTGGAGATGTACTTTGTGACAGATTTTTCAAGTCACAGGTGCCTTTGTTAGCCCAAATGGTTACTTTAGCTGAAAGAAGCAAATAGAAGAAGCAACAATATAATATGTTACTCCCAGTACTGCCTGTTAACCATTTCTGGATGCAGGACCAGATGTCTGAAATTGCCGCATTCTTTTCCCATCTTTCTTCAAAACTTCCAGGGCTGGTGTTATTTTTGCCTTCCTTACTGATTGAACGTCACTCTTCTTGAGATCTTAATGGAAATCCTCTTTTTCTCAGGTCTCGCACAACATCAGAGCTCTTACTGAAACGTTTAACATCTCACCAATTCCAAATATATGTCACCAACTCCTGAACTGGCCTTAACAGCTACAATCCTGCCATGGCCTCACCAAGCAGTGGTTACCACAGCAAGTCCCTTATAAAGTGATGCTAGGGGATGGGGATGAACTGGTAACAATTCTGGTAACAAGGCAGCTTTTTGAGGCACAGCGATGGGGTGTCTACCCCACACAGGTGTAGAGGGGGCTAATTCCAGGAGTGAGCTGTGAAGATGAGTCCTCGGAGCACCTTGGGCGCTGGAGGGAGCAAGAGTCAGTCAGTCATGGCTTGGAGCTCAAGGCGGGAGGACTGGATTCCTAAGAGGTGGACAGAATCTAGCACCATGGACAGAGCAGTTGCTGGCAGGGATTGGCGAGAGCCAGAAGGAGCTCCCAACTGGCTGCCAGAACTGATATGATGAGGCCTTGAGGTGAGGGTGAAGAAGGTGCTGGGGCTGTGGTGAAGTGGCCCAGGGAAATCTACTGAACAGTTGGAGGGGACGTAGCATGTGGTTACCATCTGCAGGGTCCCTGGGTTGGGACCCAAAGTGGGGGGGGACCAGGTCCCCCCCATTCACCCCGGAGAAGTGGCCTGATGAACAGACTGCGAGTCATGAAGAGGATGTTGCGGTTCCTGGAGTGACAGTGTGCAGACCGCGAACGGGAGTCGGTCTTGAGCTAATCCCTGCAGCAACCAGAAAGAGCCACAAGTCCGGCGGTGAGTGGTGCGCCTCATGACAACGTGCGGGAGAATGAAGTCTCACAATCGCCCCTATATTAGGGGAGGTAAGTGGCTGGGTGAATGGACCGTGAGGTACTGACCCCCGGAAGGGAAACACAGGCACTGACATGAAGAGAATGCAGCAGTTCCTAGAGCGACTGCCGATGGAGGTGGAGTCAGTGTGACGGGGTCCATGCTGCGGACAGGAGGGTGTCGTCCTTCAGCTAATCCCCAGGAATGACCAGGAGAAGGTGCCAGTTCAGCAGTGAGCAGTGCGCCCTTGACAGAATCTATTAGCTATGGCAAGATTTGAGTCCACCCAGCACTACATTCTTCAGACTTTTGGGTGTTGCTGGAGAAAGTGAGCTGTGACTGATTTAAATCGAAACAAAAGTCCACAAGAAGCACTTTTGTTAACTCATTTAATGTGTACGTGCTTACCTGTCCTTCAGTTATCAGCTAAATAAAAAGGAACATGAAAACTTCTTCTGCAACTTTTGGGAATTCTTGGCTAACCTGGGCCTCACTTGTCTAAGCTGACACTCCTGGGGTCAGTTGCTGGCTTTGTCACAGGCCTTGGGCTACTTTGCTCTGGGCCTTAACTCCCTCTGGCCTTACTGGGGTCTATAAAATCATGGCTGGTGTGGAGAGAGTAAATAAGGAAGTGTGATTTACTCCTCCTCATAACATGAACTAGGGGTCACCCAATGAAATTAATAGGCAGCAGGTTAATTACAAACAAAAGGAAGTATTTCTTCACACAACGCACAGTCAGCCTGTGGAACTCTTTGCCATGGGATGTTGTGAAGGCCAAGACTATAACAGGTTTCAAAAAAGAATTAGACAAGGTCATGGCTGATAGGTCCATCAGTGGCTATTAGCCAGGATGGGCAGGGATGGTGTCCCTACCCTCTGTTTGCCAGAATCTGGGAAGAGGTGACAGGGGATGGATCATTTGATGATTCCCTGTTCTGTACATTCCCTCTGGGGCATCTGGCATTGGCCACTGTTAGAAGACAGGACACTGGGCTAGATGGACCTTTGGTCTGACCCACTCTGACCATTCTTATGAGTTTATCTGGAGCTCAGCAGACCCCTTAGCCCAGCTTTTTCAATGTGAACAATCCAGTTTGACCCAGGATCTGGGTCTCCAACTTTTGCTGACTTACATTAAATTGTTTATGAGACAAAGGGGGACTTGTGCACTGGGCCCTGGCACTGGCCACTGTCAGAAGACAGGATACTGGGCTAGATGGACCTTTGGTCTGACCCAGTATGGCCAGTTCTTATGTTTTTAGTACTGGGAAAATTCCATGAATGAGTGTGGGGCTGTAGTGATGGGGGCTAGAGCCAGAGCCCTGAAGGCAGGCTGTGTGGAGGGAGCGCTCTGTTAAGAGCCCTGTGTTGAAGGTGGAGCGGGGTGCTTGAATCCTGCCTCTGCCAGCTTCCCCTTCTCATTTGCAGCTTCGCAGAGGCTGCTGGCAGAGCTCTCGGCGCTGGAGGTGGAGTATGAAATTGAAATATCGTGTCGCAAACAAGCCGAAGTCTACGCTGCCCAGGTAAGGCCCAGGGAGCTGCAAGGGCAGCATTAGCCAGCTGCCAGTCCTTGCTCCCCAGCACAGGGCCAAAGCAGGCAGGGGAGGGGAAGCACTACTCAGCAGCAGTTACACCACGCCTCAAAGTGATCCCTGCCTGCCTCCCAGGGCTGTCAGACCCAGTGTTAGGGCTACTTGAAAACTGTCCAGCTAAACTGGGCTTTCCACAAGATGAAATGGTTTGAAAAGAGTGGAAAACACAATTTTTTCGCTGAAAAACCACACACCCCCAACATTTATTTGGCAGTGTTGCCACAGCACCTCATGGGAGTTGTAGCTCCTGTGCCTCATGTGCTCATTCTTGTCTATAGGCTGGGCTCCTCATCTGGACTACATCTCCCATGATGCACCATGTCCCAGGACTCCCTGAGAGGGGAGATTATGTTGCATTATGGGAGATGTAGTCTGACCAGGGAGCCTGGCCTATAGAGGCAAATGTGAACATGAAGCAACTGAACTACAGCTCCCATGAGGCACTGTGGCAGATTGCCAAATCTACATATTTGTGTTTGGCTGAAATCTTTCTGGAATTCAAATTTTTGCTGAATAGTTACAATTTTCCAAATTAAAATCCTCACCAAGAAAATGAAATTTTCTTAATTTTCATCAGTTTTCCTTGGGGAAATTTTACAACTAGCTATACTTTATGATGCAATTATTATCACTGTCTGCAGTGTAAGCATCATGGGACACCTGGCAAGGGGATAAAGGGAAACAAATGAGAGAAAAATTGTTGGCATTGAAATGTAGCCAGTTCAAAAGTGAGAGGGGGAAATATGTGTCACGAAATGTACAGTTGGCTTGTGGAACTCATTGCCACAAGAAATTATTGAGGCCAAGAGCTTAGCGGGATTCAGAAAGGGACTGGTCAGCTATGTGGATAAAGAGAACATCCAGAGTTGTCATAATAAACACTAAAAATGTAACCATGGGTTTCAGAACAGAGTTGCATGGTATAAGGAGACAATAACTATAACATGCTAAAAAGAAACTTTCCTTTCCTGTGAAGCAGCTGGCACTGACCACTGTCAGAGACAGGTTCCTGGGTTAGATGGTCCTTGTTCTGATCCATTCTGGCCTATCCTCCCATTTTCTCTGGGTGTAAGAGCCGCTCCGGGTTCTATGTCCAGCAACCTCCCTGCACTCTGCCTCAGTTCAAAGGGCTCTTGTCTGTTCTTCTTGCATCTTGGTGGGTAGGTGAACAGGGAGAACAAAAAGCTGAAGCGGATCAGTGTGGCACTGCTGCCCATGTTGAACCAGCTTCCCGAGGATGTGCTGAGTCTGGCCACTGAAGAAGACTCCTCCTCCGACCCAAGCCGAGATCCAGCATATCTGTACCTGCAGCAGATCAAAGGTGAGTCATGCGCATCTGCCCCGGGGTCCCAGACCGAGGCTTGGAAACAACCAGAGAAGAGGCTCTCCTCTAGGAATCCATTCCAGGTGCTTACACTGAGCTGGTGCTGGGATGGGGTTTGGGCATTTAGCTAGAGCTGTGGGGCAGAGGAGAAACGTCATGGCTTACCTGACTTTAGACGTTACAGTGCAGACATCTGGAGATCCATACCTAGGGAGTGGTGTGAGGGGTATTCCAGGACTTAATTAATCTGAATCCAGTTTTTAAACTTGGATGCTAATATAAGGTCTTTCACTTTGCCATTGAGACACCCAGATGCCAATTTGGAGCCCTGTTATTGTTATAAGTTATTGCTTGTGTTACCATAGTGCTTAGGACTGTGGCTCTCAACCTTTCCAGATGACTGTCTCCCTTTCAGGAGCCTGATTTGTCTTGTGTAGCCCCAAGTTCCACCTCACTTTAAAACGACTTGCTCATAAAATCAGACGTAAAAATACCGAAGTGTCCCAGCCACACTAGTACTGAAAAATTGCTGACTTCCTCATGTGACGATGTGGTTCTGGCGGGACCCAACTGAGAGTGCCAAATCAGGACCAATTGCTCAAACAGGGCAGTCACAGCCCTAGGCTGGGGTTTCTCCACCTCTAAGGCAAACCAAACCAGCCAGCACAACTTCAGCGGCTGTCACCCTCTGGCTAACCGCAAGTCACACAAGCAATTTCCTTAGACACTCCAGTCCTCCAGTTCACACCAGTCCCACGTCCTGGGATGAATGGTTATAAAACCAACACCCAGTGAAGAAAAAGGTTCTCTCGATCCCCGGATCAGCCCAGCCCAGGTCAATTGATGTTTATTAGAGAATATTTAAATTAGGAATGATACACAGAGTTTGGCATGTCAGTCATTAGTCATCGGGGGCAACTTAGCGTATGGGGGGACGCTGGTATTTGGTTATGGGTGCATATGTACATCCAGTCTGTAATGTCCAATGCGGGAGGTGTGTCTGGGAGTGGGTCAAGTATAGTAGGGGCAGTGAGTAATCACTCCTCTATGGGTTACACATAGTCATGATTAGAGCAGCGCGGGTAATGGGGGACAGGGTGACCCTCACGAGTGGAATCTATACCCTCAGATATTTACCCACAAATCACGCTGTTGCCAATCCTTTAGGAATCTAAAATCTAAAGGTTTATTCATAAAAGGAAAGTAAGGTGAGAGCTAGAATTGGTTAAATGGATCATTACTACAGTAATGGCAAGTTCTTGGTTCGGCTTGTAGCAGTGATGAAGTTAAACTGTAGGTTTAAATCCAGTTTTGGAGAACATCCCCCGCTGGGATGGGTCTTCAGTCTTTGTGCAGAGCTTCAGATTGTAGCAAACGTCCTCGAGGTAGACAGAGAGTGAAGACAAATGGAGATGAGGCTTTGCCTTATATGACTTTTCCAGGTGTAAGAACACTCCTTTGTTCCTACTGTGGAAGTTACAGCAAAATGGAGTTTGCAGTCACATGAGCAGTTCTGCATAACCTTGCTAGTCACAAGCTATTCGCCTCCTCTCAATGGGTCAATTGTGTAGGTGATGGTCCTTAATGGGCCATCAAACAGGCTAAGCTGAGCTGACACCAGCTTGTCTGGGACTTTTTCCAGTAACACAGAACAAGTTTGAAATACAGACAACACACAGCCAATATTCATAACTTCAACTACAGAAATGATACAGACAAACAGACAGCATAATTATAACCAGTAACCCGTAACCTGGTCTTAGACACCTTATATGACCCCCTTTACATAGAATTTGGTGCCACTACAGAACCTTGGTTGCAACCCATGTTCTATATGGTCCCAGTTTATATTAATAACGTCACACCTCATTTTTACCATCTAGTTATAAAATAAATCAATTGGAATATAAATCTTGCACTTACATGTCAGTATATCATATAGAGAGCAGTATAAACAAGTCATTGACTGTCTGAAATCTTAGTTTGTACTGACTTCGCTGGTGCTTTTGATGTAGTCTTTTGTCCAGCTAGGCATATCTCTAGAGGAGTTGATGTCCCCACTGGGAGAGCTCTGCCTGCCTCCAGGGATACGCACACCCTGGTTGAAAACCACTGACCGACCTTGGCATGGTTGTTGTGTTAGAGTTGGGGGGGGGTCTCAAGCCCGGCACAAGATAAGTTAAGGACACCCATGTTCACTTTTACAACAATCAACCCTTCAGTGAGGTTTGGATTCTAGTGTCACGTTATGGCTGGCGACTCCGCCATTCAAATCTTTTTACCCTTTTACTTAAGACACAGAAAGAGAGAGGACAACAGTTAAAGCCCTTGAAACATAAAGCCTAGCGTAAGACTTTGATTGTAACAATTTCCCTTATTCCCCGTCTAGAGAGGTTTTCATAGGACGAACATCCGGTTTGACAGGCTTTTCTATGGCACAGACGGGCTGGCCCCATGAAGAGGGAGCAGACTCAGTCCACCTGTGCCTGGTTAATTGCTTTCTAAGGGGACTGGAGATATAAAGGGTCAGGTGGCAGCTGGGAAAGGACACAGGAAGGAGCAGATGGGGCTGACAGAAAGGCCAGAGAGCAGACGAGCTAGGTGCCTGGCTAGCTGCCAGCATTCCCCCCGGGGAGGAGTTATGGGGAGCAGCCGGGTGGAGAGCTGGGAAAGCTCAGGGCCAAGAGGTCAGCGGAGGGACATCTGCCTGCTGATGTCCTTGAACCCAGGGCAACGGAAGGTCCAATAAGGGAATAATCCTGTGGTTGGGGAGAACTCAGGAGGGGCTAAGAACATAACCCAGCCTGGGCAGAGCTTGGTTACTTCCCATTTTTGTTAAGTCCTGGGTGGGTGGATGCTGCTTACTTTGTGCGTTTCATTTGGGCTTTGGGTTTGGGTAGGGGCCGTCTGAGAACCCGCTTCTCCAACTGAAGACGGAGGTGGAAGAAGAGCCAAACTTTGTATTATGGTGATGGTCTTTAGACTTTTGACTTTTGAGGGGTTAGTTGGAAGCATTTGTGTTAATAAACTGGCCTGTAGCAAGGACATGATTGAACTAAAGAGCGAATATGGACTTTGAGAAACTTTACGATGGGGAAACTGAGGAAAGAGAAGGCATAAGAGATGACACATGAAGGACGGGGTGAGAGCAGGAACCTCGTCTACCATCCCAGGAGCTGTTGATGATTTAGCCAAAGCCGGTGGAGGAGGCGATCTCATCTGATTGGCTCTCTCTAGCCTGATCTCGTCAGGAGGCCTTGCAGGACCAGGATAATGAAAGCTCAGTGGTGTCGTGGTGCATCCTGGGAGATGGTGGCGGTGGAAGCACTGATGATGAAGCTGGCTCCTTCCAGTCTACGTCCCCTTGCTCCCACCGAGTGACTCCCCACCCCCAATGAACAATGGCCTGGCAGGGACACAGCCGCACCCCGTTAACAGGGATCAGTTGAAACACGTCAGTTTTCAGCTAGTCACATGTTTCCCCAGCTCAGGGATTGTTCAGCTTGTTGCCATGCCAACCTGTGAGTTTGTCACGCAATGCACAGTCAAGCTGTGGAACTCCTTGCCAGAGGATGTTGTGAAGTCCTGTGGGGGGAGGGACAGCGAGGTTGTGAGTTCAATCCTTGAGGGGGCCGCTTAGGGATCCAGGGCAAAAATCAGTACTTGGTCCTGCTAGTGAAGGCAGGGGGCTGGACTCAATGACCTTTCAGAGTCCCTTCTAGCTCTGATGAGATAGATATAGCTCCATATATTATAAGAAAGTTCAAAAAAAGAACTAGATAAGTTCATGGAGGACAGGTCTACCAATGGACAGGGATGGTGTCCCTAGCCTCTGTTTGCCAGAAGCTGGGAATGGGCAACAGGGGTGGGATCACTTGATGATTCCCTATTCTGTTCATTCCCTATGGGGCACCTGGCATTGGCCAGTGTTGGAAGACAGGATATTGGGCTGGATTGGCCTTTGGTTTGACCCACTCCAGCCATTCTTATGAGTTTACCTGGAGTTCAGCAGACCCCTTAGCCCAGCTTTTTCAATGTGAACAATCCAGTTTGACCCAGGCTCTGGGTCTTCAGCTTTTGCTGACTTACATAAAATTGTTTACAAGGCAGAGCAGGACTTGTGTACTGGGCCCTGACTCCAGTGGCCCAGTTGCTAAATCAGACTCCATTGGTGCACTTCAAGGAACCAAAGGGTTGAAATTCCAAGGGTAAAGGTGACCGAAAACCATAGCTGTGGATGCGTTTGGGCTAAGGGCATCTGTGCCTGTCTGACCCCAGGTGGGGGGCACTGAATGTGCCAACCACACAGAGAATGGAGTAGAAGGTACCTCGAGAGGCCAGGCTGAAATCCCGCCACAGGCTGGTAGAAGCTGTATGCAGCTGCTGGCTGTCTGGTGACTTATGGGCAATGAGTTGGTGGGTCTCATTCCAGTTCCTGGCAGGCAGTTGGACAAATCCCAAAACCCACCCTGGTGCTGGGGCACTGCTTAGAGAGGCTGAGGACAGCCTGGGCCATGGAAACTGACTTCTCTTCCTGTCCGAGAGGGGTTTTCTCCAGGTCACCAATGGGTGTGCGTCCATGACCTTCCACCAGGTCCATGGTGGTGCTTCTGTTAGCTGCTGGGTGTGACCTGCAGTCGCCAGAGCTGCCAGGATGGCACCTTTCCCCTGGAACACGGAAATGCTTGGAGGAACCTACGGCCTATCTCCCTACCAGGCACCATTCATACGCCCCTCTCTCCCCCTCACAGCCCTGCCCCCTTAAGCCCTGTGTGGCCCCACACGTCCTCTCCCTTCACAAAGTTCAGAGATGACTAGGATGACTTTGCTTTGGAGGCAGCATACTCTAGTGGATAAAGTAATGACATGGGTGCTTAGTGAGCTCAGGCAAGTCACCACCCTGCTCTGTGCCTCAGTTTCCCATTTGTCAAACCGGGTGGGTGCTAGTGACCCACCTTCCTGAGAGTGGTGGATGAAAAGCACACTAGGAGAGCTATGGTCTGAAGCACATGCCCTGCCCTTGACAGAGAGCAAGGGCCTGTAGACACAGAGCGGATCTCACCCTCCATTCACGCCTGACTGCCTTAGGCCCAGAGTCTGTTGCATGAAGCAAGGAGGGAGAAGCCGCCTCATTTTATTTCCCTTCCTCTGGCTCCAGATTTGCAGGAAAAGGTTTCCAGGCTGCTGGGGGAGAAGAAGGAGCTCACCATCCAAGTGCAGGACCTGCAGAGCCAGATCAGAGAGCTCGGGAACCAGGTATGGTGCCAACGCTGGATCCTCCTTGGCATTCTGCTTGACTGTGGTGCTCGCTGAGCTCGGCTGCTGCTGCGCTCAGACCACCGCTCCCCTCGCTGACGCCTCTCATTACCTTGTGCTCCCCTGTCTGTCGCTGCCTGTTGTCTGTAGCCTGACATGCTGATTGTAAGTTCGCAAGGGCAGGGGCTGTCTCTTCACACTGTGTCTACACGGTGAGGTGCTCAGTGGTACCATAATCCAAATCAATAATCAGTGCACAGGTGGCGGGCTGAGCTGATGCATGCTGCTGGCCCCATCACTATCTGGGGAATGCCCAGGCCTGGCTCCCCTTTCACTCACCCTAGAGTCAGTCCCATATAGCTCCCCTGAGCTCAACGGGTTTGCACTGGTGTATGTCAGAAAATAAAGGCTGAATTCCTCCCTGGCCTTGGCTCAGAGCCCCAGGGGGCTGGCAGATTCCTCCTTTGTGTGTCCCCAATGCTGGGGCTGCCCAGGGCAACTCCCCTTCACCACAGTATAGAGCATCCTGAGGGCTGCCCTGAATTGCACTCGGCTGCCCATGGCCTGTACGGGCCACTGCTGCATCTGGGAATAGCCAGACTGCAGCAGAGCTCCGGCTCGCCCCTGGGGGTGACGTGGAGCCACCTACGCTGGCTCCATACCTGCTGGGGATCCCCCTCCACCAGGGCTAGTCCCCAGGGGCCAGGTCGAGCTGGCTGAAGGCCCATGGATGCTGGCAGTTGCTCAGTCTAAGCCACTGGCTTTGGCCAGCACAAGCCAGCAGCAGACGCTTTTCACAGAGAGAACTTTTCTCTTAGGGGCAGAGTGATGGCTTCATTATCACCGCTAATGGCGGAGGGTTTGACACAGACCATCCCTGAGCGCCAGCCCCTTAGAGCCCAGTACGGAGCTCACTTCATGCCACCCTCAGCCGAGTCAGCCTTCAACCTGCCTTAGGAATCTGGTGCAGTTACAGGCCTTCCCGGTGCCTGACTGTCCTCACAGCTCTTTGGGTGCAGATTCCCTGGACGTCTAAGCCAGGGAGGCAGGGGGGAGCCTGCCAGATCCAAAGGCCTCTCTGTGCACAGCCACCTACCCTCCCCTGGGGTGAACGCTGCCCTCTCATAGGTGCCGGGGTTGGATCAAGCCCAGGATCTGCTCAAGCCCACGGGCCACTGAGGTCAATGGGGCTGAATTTGGTGCAAATAAAGAACCAGCTGCAAACACCGGGTGTCCCACTGCAGGTGGAAGAGGAGAGAGCAGAGAGGCAGTCCCTGCAGGCCGCCATGGACCGGAGTCACAAGGCCCTGAAGCAGTACAAGAGAGGTGAGTCCGCTGCACAGTCGTGGACAGAACTGCCATGTTTTCAGTGAAACACTGGCCTTCCTGCCACACGGACAAGTTTCCCAAACCGTTTTTTGTTTAAATTTTCCTTTTGTTGTCCAGTGAAACTAATGATTGAAAACTTTAGCCATTTTGTTTGTTTTTTTTCTTTGTTTTTCAGTTTAGCATTTTTCCTTTTTTCCTCCCCCTTTTCCATGCCAAAAGGGGGGGAAGAAAAACCAGAGAAACATGAAAAAACATATCACCCTCCCCCCCAAAAAGATGAATCAGAACATTTTCAAAAATTAATATTTTCAGTGTGAGGTTTTCTCACAGAAAAAAACCCACCTGGGAAGTGGGAACTGGGCCTTTTGGAAACCGGTGGAATGAAAATCCAGTTCTGAATTTTCGAAATGTTTCATGAACATTTGCCCCCATTTTCCAAGCCCAGGTCACTGAGCACGACTTGGGCCAGGTCCATCCCAGCTGATGAAGTTTCCTGTGGCCCTGCTCCCATGTGGGTTTTTTCCTTTCTGCGTCTTGTCCCCTCTGCTTGCTCCTCGTGTCCCATTCACTGGCTGGCTCATTCCCAAAGCTCGGCTGGAACTTGGGGGGTGGAGGGGTGAGATCAGTGGGTTTATTTTGATGAGTACCTAGACGTTTAGCTGTTGTGCTCCAAATACCTTCTCCAAAGCACCTGTGTGACTGTGAACCACACGTCCCATCGAGCACCTGATGAAAATCCATTGCTAGAACTCCTGTCTGAACCCATCCAAGAACCTACCTATAGGACTTATCGTCTTCCCATGGCCCCTGTGAGGTAGGGCAGTGTTGTTACCCATTGTTCAGGCACAGAGAGAGTCAAGTGATGGCTACGTTGCAGCAGGAGGTGTAATCTCCAGCTCAAGTAGATATACCTGCGCTAGCTCTGATAGCTGAAAGTCTCACCTAACTCCAGGAGCTGGGGCTTCACCCCTCCAAATATCCTGCGAGTCAGGATGCCGGCAGGAGAGCTGGCAGCCCTGCAGCAGTGAGGGCTGCAGATCAGGGCTGAGGGGCATCAGCTGAGCTGGTCGTGCTATCGCTCCCTGTTACATTCAACCCGCATTGTGTTTATTGCGGCCACGCAAGGGACACACCCTTGGAATCGGCCTGGCCATGGCTGGGGTGGGGTGGGGTTGGGAACTGGTCAAAGGGGAGCAGGGAGCTTATTGGGGGGTAGAGTCTTGGGGTATGTCTACACTATGAAATTAGGTTGAATTTATAGAAGTCGGTTATTTAGAAATTGTTTTTAAACAAATATCAGAGGGGTAGCCATGTTAGTCTGGATCTGCAAAAGCAGCAAAGAGTCCTGTGGCACCTTATAGACTAACAGACGTCTGTTAGTCTATAAGGTGCCACAGGACTCTTTGCTGCTGTTTTTACACAGTCGATTGTGTGTGTCCCCACACAAAATGTTCCAAGTGCATTAAGTCGGAGGAGTGCGTCCACAGTACCGAGGCTAGCGTCGACTTCCAGAGCGTTGCACTGTGGGTAGCTGTGAGTAGCTATCCCACGGTTCCCACAGTCTCCACCACACATTGGAATTCTGGGTTGAGATCCCAATGCCTGATGGGGCAAAAACAGTGTCGTGGGTGGTTCTGGGTACATGTCATCAGGCCGCACTCTCCCTCCCTCCGTGAAAGCAACAGCAGACAATTGTTTCACGCCTTTCTTTCCTGGGTTACCTGAGCAGATGCCATACCACGGCAAGCATGGAGCCCACTCAGCTCCATCACCCTAAGTCTCCTGGGTGCTGCTGGCAGACACGGTACTGCAGTGCTACACAGCAGCTCCTCGTTGCCTTTTGGCAGCAGACGGTGCATTATGATTGGTAGCCATCGTCATCATGTTCCTGGGTGCTCTTTTCACCGACCTCAGCGAGATCAGTCAGGGGCACCTTGGCAGACATGGGAGTGACTCAGCCAGGTCATTCCCATCTTCTGCCGAGCACCCAGGAGATGATGATGGCTAGCACTCATACTGCACCATCTTCTGCCAAGCACCCAGGAGATGATGATGGCTAGCACTCATACTGTACCATCTTCTGGTGAGCAGCCAGGAGATGATGATGGCTAGCAATCATAATGCAGCATCTTCTGCCGAGTACCCAGGAGAGGACGATGGCTTGCAATTGTACTGTGCTATCTGCTGCCAGCCTAAAATGTAAAAGATAGATGGATCAAAACAAGAAATTGACCCGATTTGTTTTGTGAAATCAACAGCCTGCTAAACCCAGGGTTTTGAGTTCAGTCTTTGAGGGGGCCATTCTGTGTGACAGTTGTTTGTGTTTCTCCTTGATGCAAAGCCACCCCTTTTGTTGATTTTAATTCCCTGTAAGCCATGTCGTCAGTTGCCCCACCCTCCGTAAGAGCAACGGCAGACAATTGTTTTGCGCAAAACCAGGCGAGGAGGCGACAGCAGCGTGGTGATGAGAGGGACATGGTCATAGACTTCTCACAAAGTAGGGGCCGGGCAACATGCCCTCGCAATGTGCATATCATACTGCAAACACGCTTGCCAAACAGGAAATGGAATTCAAAAGTTCATGGGCCTTTTCCTGTGTACCTGGCCAGTGCGTCTCAGTTGAGAGTACTGTCCAGAGCAGTCACAATGGAGCACTCTGGGATAGCTCCCGGAGGCCAATACCACTGAATTGTGTCCACACTACCCCATATTCGACCTGGCTAGGCCGATGTCAGCGCTAATCCCCTCGTTGGATTAAAGAGCCCTTTAAGTAAAAAAAAAAGGTTTCGTTGTGTGGACGGGTCCAGGGTTAAATTGAGGTAACGCTGCTAACTTCGACCTAAAGTCGTAGTGTAGACCAGGCCTTGGAGCAGGTCACTGTCAATCCAGTGAGGGCTGGGCAGTTGGACCAGGTCTAAGAGCTGCTGGTGTGTTACTGATCCTGCAGTTCTTACTCAGGCAAAGCTCCCAGTGACGGCGGTGGAATTTGTCCCGAGGGAGGAGAGCAGGATCAGTCCCTTCTCACTGCCCCAGCCCATGCGGGTGCTGCGCCTCTAGAAGCCAAGGGTTGAATTTGCCCCCCAGTGTCTCACGGAGCCGGCGATTGGTTGGTCAGTGCCGTGGCTGATGCCTCGGAGACACATGGGGAGAGGCTGAGTGACGGCTCTTCTTCCCCGGGCAGTGTCCCAGATGGTCGCTCAGGAGTACAGCGAGACCATGCAGCAGCTGGAGCTGGAGCAGGACCTGAGGCAGCACGCGGAGACCTTTGCCCACAAGGTACAGGATGGCGCGGGGGCAGCGATCTCCTGTGCAGGGGCTGCTGCGAGGACTGAAGAGGGAGAGGAGGAAGGTGTGTGGGGTAGGAGGAAAGGAGAACACCCCTTGGATCCTGCACCCAGCTCTGCTGATGCCCCTCAGTCCTGTCCTGCAGCCCCCCTGCTATCTCGGTCCTAGGCTCGCCTCCTCCACCCCTCTCCCCAGCGGGACTGATGCTCTTCAATCCTGTCCTGCAGCTCCCTGCTATCCCAGCCCTGGGCTCCAGTCCCTGCTCAAGCTGGCCCAGCAGGGCTGATGGAGACAGGCCCCGGCTCTCTCATCTGGAGCCAAGCTGGCCCGGCGAGGCTGACGGAGACAGGCCCCGGCTCCCTCACCTGGAGCCAAGGTGGCCCGGTGGGGCTGACGGAGACAGGCCTCGTCTCTCTTGGCTGGAGCCAAGCTGGCCAGGCGGGACTGACAGAGACAGCCCCGGCTCCCTGCCCCACAGCCGGGCTGGCCCGGCAGGGCTAACAGAGATAGGCCCCGACTCCCTGCCCCAGGGCTAACAGGAGTAAAAATACAAATTCCTGCGTCTCCAAGTGCCTGGCCCAGTGTGCACTGAAGTTAGCGGAAGCCTCCTATTGCCTGGAGTGGGCCGCGGGGCCCAGCACCTTCCACGCATTCCTCTCCAAGTGCTTCCCAATGGAAGCACCTTACAGATGCAGAGCGAGCCCCGGAGAGGAGAAGAGACTTGCCCAGGGTCACCTGGCTGGTCAGTGGCAGAGCCGGGAACAGCGCCTGGTGACTGCTCTGTTCCAAAAGCAGCAGAGAGTCACCTCACGTGCTGTAACGCCAGACGCCCCTGGGGGGCAGAGCTGGGAGGGGCCGTGGGAACAGCGGCGTCGATGCAGGCATTGAAGGACGGCTGGGTCTCTCTGCCAGTGGGCTGAGTTCAGCGGCGGATGCGGTACCCATGAGCCTTCTACTGAACCCACCCCAATCTCTTGGGCACAGATGCTGGTGAAGCAGAAGGAAGCCAACAGGCAGAGCATGATCCTGCTCCAGAACGTGGGCCCCAATGCCCAGCTGCTCCAGGCCCTGAACGAGGTGGCCAGCCTGACTGGGATGCTGGAGGAAGCCAAGCAGGAGCACCAGGAAAAGGTTAGAGACTGTCTCGGTAACCAGGGACAGGCTAGGCTTCCTCCACTCTCAGGCCAGGTCCCTGGGCTCCAGCCCTGTGTGACCCCGTGACTGCCCAGCAGGTCCCAGGGGATCCAGCCCTGGGAGTCTGCCCTTCGGAGCTGCCACCAGCAGGGACTACGGAGACCCAACAGCCTGTTCCCCCAAGTGCTGCTGAATGGACATGGCCCAGCAAAAGGGTCAGCCCATGTCTCTGTCACCTAAAGACTGATTGGGGGGGGGGGGGTCTGCACTGCACTGTGAATCCAGGTCTGGGGGACCCGGGCTTGTGACTTGGCATTGCTGAGCGTCCACCCTGCATTGTAAACCTGGGTATGCAGTGGCTGGAGCCAGGCTTCACAGCCATGCTAACGCATCCACATTTCGCTGCGCGGGCCTCTTGACTCAGGTCTGCAAAAGGCCCTGCAAAATGACAGGGCCTGGATCCGAGTCACAGCAGCCAGCAGGATCTGGGCTCTGACCCACCCACTCCAGCAAGGTTCTAGGAGCAGGGTCCCAGGTGCTCGCTGACCCAAATCAGACTGAGGTGTGTGTGGACAGAAGTGGGCTTGGGCCCAAACCTGAGTCAGAGCCCGGCTTAGTGTGCAACATAGACACACGCAGGGAGGCCTAGCTTATCCCAGACACTCTCAGCTATGGGCACTGGGGTTCAGCCTGCTCCCCAGGAGTCCCTGCCTCCCCCTCTGCCATGGTGTCTGGAGACTGGCTGTTTATCCCCCACATCCCGTAAAGTTCTTGGCTCCAGTCTTTCCCACTCAGATCCTCCCTGGGCCAAGCCAGACTCTCAAGCTCTGCCTGGTCGCAGGGAAAACTGCCAAGCTAATGACGCTGGAGTGGTCCCATATGTCCTGCTCAGTGGGGCAATCCGGGCTAAGAGCCCCACTCTTGCATATGCTCAGGTCACCCCTGCTTGGCTGCCCCCTCCCTGTGTGGTCCTAGACCAAACCACACAGATAGATGGAATGTGTAATATTGTATGTTCCAGGCAGCCCCATGGGTGTCCTGAGTGACCTCTCTCCAAGCAGCCAGGCCAAGGCCGCAGGCACATGCCCTGGTGCTGGTGTGGCTCCCTGGGGGGATGGCCAGGGAACACAGCGTGTCTCTCAGGTGGATGACTGGGGGACTCCTGGACTGGGACAAGGCCAGCTCTTCCCAACCCTCCTGCCCCCTGCACTCCTCTTCTCTTCTGCCCTCAGGTGAAGGGTCTGGAAGAGCAGCTAGAGGGGAGCCAGGAGGAGCTGGGCACAGTGCGAGCAGCCCTGGCTGCAGCCGAAGCAGAGAAGCTGCAGCTGGGGGACAAGCTGCACCAGGCGGAGGAGAGGAACATGGTGTTGGAGGGGAAAGGTACATGTTCTCCTCACTGCTTCTGTGCTGGCCCCTCCACCTGGCGATTAGCACCCAGCCCCCCCTTGCTCCCTGCTGGGATCTGACGGACACTCCTGGCGAGGGGGCTGGCTGTACGAGAGCCATCCATGCCGAGGGTCTCTCCACCCTCTCGTGAGTGGGGCCTGGTGTTACAGGGGACGTTACAGCTGCTGGACTCCAGCGATGCAGTTCAGAACCTCAGACCCTCCCCCGGCCCGCACGTCTAAGGCTGTGCAGAGCCCCAGAGCTGGGGCTTCACCCCTTGTGCGGACGAGACCCCAGCACTGGAGCTGGATTTCAAACCTCTCCAAGCTTTGGGGGCATGTGGATCTGATTGCGGGAGGTGACTTGGGCTGATCTCTTTCCTAGCTCGACCCCCCCACAGCCTCCCCTCCCATTGCCCAGCCCTGCTTCCCCTGCCCCTGCCATTCCATGGCCCCCCACCTCCCTTCTCACGTACAGTCACGTCACCTCCGTCCAGCCCTCACTCTCGGCCCCGAACAGGCGTGGTGTATTTTTTAATGCAAATTAGCAGCTGGGAAGAGAATGGAGGAGCCAGCATCGTGTGACCAGCCAGCTGTCCAAGGCCGGTTCTCCACAGGCCAGCATCTCGGCGAGGGGGGAGACATAAGAACAGCCGTATTGGGTCAGACCACTGGGCCGTCTAGCCCAGGATCTGTGGCCCCCCGCGCGCTGACCAAATTGCTACCTGCATTCCCTTTCAGTGGCGGTGCTAGAAGAGAAATTGGAGAGGGCTGAAGCCCCGCCTTCTGAACCTGATTCGCCAGAAGTGGCTCCTCCCCCACCCCCACCACCCCCACCTCCTCTGCCACTGCCAGCATCTTCCGCCCCCGTGGAGTAAGTGCCACCCACACCCAGACCTTCCCCTACAGAGACCGCTGGCCCTAAGGGAGTCATTCCTCTAGCGGGGCATCAGCAGCTGGCTGTCAGTCAGAGTCCAGCCACTGGGCGGGGACATGGCACACGCCTAGTCCATGCGCGGCGTATGCCTGTGCCAGTGTTTTCTGCAAACCGGCGGTTCTCAGCCTTTCTCGACTCAGGACCCATAGATAACCCTGGATGGCTTTTCAGGAGCCACTCGATAGCTTTAGTGCAAAAGCCACCTGGGTTAGTAACTACGTCTTACCCATGATATACAGCATACGGGTTAATATAAAGTGCTAATAAGTACCCCTGGCCTCCCATAGCCACGGCTCCTGTCCTGCAGGACTCCCCACTCCAGGCCTTGCAACTGCCTGGTGCTGCGGGTTTGGTCCAGCCCCCCACCGAGGACCAGCCAGAGTAGCATTGCAGCACAGCGCATGGGGCCGCGGCACCACTCACTCTAGTTTGGCCCAGCCAGCCTGCATCACCATGATGGGGGCGGCTGGGCCAAACCTGAGCTGTGCTGCAACCTCGCGCTCTGTGTTGCAACACCCAGAGCGGGCAGGGGAGCCCAGCCAGCCCATTGGAGCCACAGGAGCTGCCACTGCAGGGTGAAGACAAGGCAGGCTCTGCAACACACTCCTGGGGTCCCCAGACAGGACCCACCCTGCATCTCCCCACCCCCCTTCTTTGACACATTCTGGCAACCCAATTTTGAGTCACGAGCCATGGGGTGAGAAACTTTGCTGTGAATGCCTCGGGAATGCGTGGGGAGCCCAGGGGGGGTAAGGAATTGTACAGCCTCTTACCTTCATGCTGCCCAGCTCCGTCAGGTCAGCAGCCACTGGAAGTTCTGATGTTAGGTGGCTTGTGTGAAACAAGTTTGCTGAATCTCAGCTCAGTTACTCTCTACGCGGGTAGTCAAGGGTAGAATGGACCACAGAGATGGGTCTCCCCTTCGTTGATCAGGGACCCCAGCCCCCTTGTACACAGGCAAGTGGGGGAGTTTGCTGTGCTACAGATTGCTGGGGCAGGAGGGGACTTCCTCTAGGGCTGTAACCAGCACTAAATGCAATTTACATCTGCCCCCAGCCCTATCTCCTGCTCTCCCAGCCTTGGGTCCCACACGGCTTCCCTGTACATTCACGCTCCTCCCCTGCACGATTCTGTGCCTGCCAACAGGGGAGACATGGAGTTACTGGGTGGGGGGACAAAGGGTGTACAGAGTTCTGGCAGGGGCACTGACCGTCTGGGGGTGGAGTGCAGAGGTCCGGGCCAAGGGGAGCACTGTGGGTGCTCTAGGGAGCTGGGGGGGGGGTGCATGGAGGGCTGGAAGAGGATGGTGGGCTGGAGGGCTCTCTCAGGGGCATCAGAGGATGTGGGGGGTCTTGCCAAGGGGCAGTTGTGAAGGGGCTCTGAAGGGAGCACCAGGGACATGGACTTTAGTGGGGAATATAGGTGGTGTGGGGGTCTGGACAGGTAGGGGGAGTCTGGGGCTCTGGCAGGGGTTGCCAGGGATGTGTTGAGGATGAGGGGTTCTGGCCAAGGACTGGGGCATTTGGAAAGCCTGGCATAGGTTGCGTAGGGTGTTGGGCTTCTGGTGGGTCAGTGTATCAGGGTGCAGGGCTCTGGCAGGGGATTGGTCACACTGGAGTCAGTCTGGGAGCTATAACTGTGGGGGCCTGGGACTCCCCTCCAGCGAGCCATGGCCTATCCATCGGCTGGAAGATCCAGGGACGCGCAAGTGCTCCCTGGCCTCCTCCTCCTGCAGCGCTGGGTTACTCCTAAGCACCCTCCTTTGGCCTCCACTCTCCCTGCAGCCCTCCAGCACCTCCACTCCTGGGCTGCAGGAGGGGCCTGACACCCCTTAGAAACCAAGGACTGCGGCTGAGAGTCCTAGAAAACACCAGCTGGGGCCTTGTCTGTGACATGCTCCCGCCCTGGGGGCATCATGTGCCAATTTCCTGTCAATTCACAGGCTTTGAACCCTGTCCTGAGTGTCAAACCCGACCAGAGCTAGGGGCCAGAAAAGAAAAACAAAATGTTGCCATCTTTGAAGTGCTATGGGACGCCCTCAGCTCTGTGGTGATGGGGCCATATAACGACCTGGACAGACAGAAGACACTAGAGTTAACTCAGTCCTTTGACGGATTTTTCTGGAGAGACTCTCCCTTCCTGGTTCCTCTGTGTTGCTCAGGGGGCTTCATGGTTCCTCTGTGTTGCTCAGGGGGCTTCAGGGAGCTGGAGGGGGGCATTGAGGGCTGGAGAGCTGGGAGAGGATGGTGGGGTTGGGATGGAGGCAGAGGAGTGGAGTGGGGCTGGGTGGGGCCCGGGGTGCTCTCCGTGGCAATGGATTCATACTTCTCTTTTCTTTCCAGTCCCCTTTTGGTGATCAAGCAAAGGAAAGGAATGCGGCAACAGAAACCCAGTAAGCCAGCCCGGACCGCTGCCCAACCTGACTCGAGAGGCATCGCTCGCGGCGCTAATGCTGAATCTCCTGGTGCTCCGCTGGTGTGGGGGCACAGCGCTCTCAAGTGTTCTCATTCCACTGGGCGCTGACCTCTCCGCACGCAGGGGGAGGTGATGGGGGTCAAGGCAGTTTATCATCCAGGCTGCCTTTCTGGAGGGCTACTGGACTCTAGGCTGAAACCAGCCTGCTGCTGCAGGGCTACAGCGGGTCACTGGCTTGGGGCATTTCAGTGGTGCTTGAGTGCTGGAGTGAATGTACTGAACAGGGCCAAGCTGGTCACAGCTGCTGAATGGGCAAGGTGGTCTAGTGGTTATGGTGCTAGCCTGAGACTGAGTTTTGATGCCCTGTGTGACCATGGCCAAGTCACTAAGGCCCAGATCCTCCGAGGTATTTAGGCACCTCACTCTCATTGATTTTAACCATTGGGCCTTAGTCTCTTTGTGCCTCAGTTTCCCTACCTGTAATATTGGTTGTGAGAATAAGTACGTTAAGATTGTGAGGTGCTCAGATACTTGGGGAGGGGAGGCAGATCATGGAATCCTAGAATATCAGGGTTGGAAGGGACCTTTGCAGCTCATCTAGTCCAACCCCCTGCTCAAAGCAGGACCAACCCCAACTAAATCAGATAAGTACCAGAGACAGATCCAGATCCAGGGGGGGACTAAACCAGTGCAGAAGGGAGACTTCAAGTTCCCCTGCTCAAGTGCAGAGAGGCTACCGGAATACGCAGCTATACACGGGGTGGCTCTAGGCATTTTGCCGCCCCAAACACAGCAGGCGGGCTGCCTTCGGCGGCGTGCCCGCGGAGGGTCCACTGGTCCCGCAGCTTCGGCAGACCTCCCGCAGGCGCCTGTGGGAGGTCCGCTGAAGCTGCGGGACCAGCGGACCCTCCGCAGGCAAACCACCGAAGGCAGCCTGCCTGCCGCCCTCGCAGTGACCAGCAGAGCGCCCCCAGAGGCTTGCTGCCCCAAGCATGTGCTTGGCGTGCTGGTGCCTGGAGCCGCCCCTGGCTATACAAGAGCAACTGGGATTGTGCTTAAAGCTCAGATCCAGGAGTTCTGCCATTGGCTTGCTGTGTGTCTTTGGCTAAGTCCCTCCCACTCTTGGCTTCCCCCAGATAAAAGAGGGCTGACAATGCCTGCGTCATTCTGAGGGAAGGTTGTGAGGCTGGTGTGTGTGACGTGCTTGGAGATCTTCAGATGAGAGACACGCTAGAAGGACAAAGCGTTACATTGGAACTGCCAGAGTGGATCAGGTCTATGGCCCATCTCACTCAGGATCCTGTCTCTGACAGGCACCAGCACCAAATCTTCAGAGGAGGGTGTAAAACCCACAGTACAGATGTGGGATAATCTGCCTGACTCCCCACCACACACTAGGTCTCATCCTGGCTCTAACTGAGATCGGCTTAAGACCTGAAATATAACGTTTAATATCCCTTCCAAAATTTGTTATCCATAGAACCATCCAGCCCCCTCTCTGAATTTTAGTAAACTCTTGACCTCAACGCCATCCTGTGGCGGTGAGTTCCACCGGTTAATTACACATTGTGTGAACAAATATTTCCTTTGCTAGTTCTGGCTGTGCCACTGCCCAGTTTCATCCAATGTCCCTTTGGTTCCTGTGTTCCTGCAATGTCATGTAGCCAGTCTGTGCCTCTCAACAGGATCGCAGCAGACCTCCTAGTGGGGCTCTGAACCACCTCCATTGCTGTTGGACATAGAGCGAGATTGAAACATGGGCTCCATTTTATTTTCCTTGATCCTTCACTCTTCACACACTTGGGATGCACCCCCCCTCCATAAACCTCCAGGAAGTCACCTCATCATCCACTTTTAGAACTCTCCTTTGTCATGCTGCCTATAAAACAGTCCTGTCCCATGGTTTCCTTGTCTGTCTCCGTCTGTTGTCTCTTGTCTTATATTTAGAATGTCGGCTCTTTGGGGCAGGCACCATCTTTTTGTTCTGTGTTTGTACAGCACCTAGCGCTCCGGGGGCCTGGGTCATGACTGGGACTCCCAGGTACTGTAGAAATACAAATAATACTGAGCTTCATTCTTCCTGTGCCTGCAGGCGAACCTGCTACCGATGACGTAAAAGCTCGAGCAGTGGAGGAAATGATGGCCAGGATCAAGAGCGGGGTTGCTCTGAGACCAGCAAAGAAGGATGGGGCTGCATTATCCCAGGTAAACAGTGGCACTGGGGTGTAGGAAGGGAGGCTTTGGTCCCTGGCATCCAGGGAGTGCAGCCCCCTGATATCAGTGGTGCTTGTAATAGCCAGTGTCATGGGGATGGCTGAGGCAGGGGAGTCAAGGAGTGGGGTATTGGGCCTTTCGCCTTGGTTCCAATCCAGCCATGGGTTCAAGGGGTAGTTGGCTGGCTCCGGGAGGGAAATAGAGGGATGGGACAGGGCCTTTCATCTGTAGGGCCCCAGATCCAGCCAACCCGGGCTTGGGGAATGGGCTGTGGAGCCCTTCCCCTCTGGCACACCAGTCTGACTTCGGCGCGAGGTGGATAGATGCCAAGGCTCTTTACCAGCTGATAACTGCCAATGTGATGTGAGGGGGTGGTTTTCCAGGGGAAAGGTGTCCATGTCACTGAATGCCAGCCCTAGCTGGCCGGCTTGTTTGGCAGCCTCAAGAGCGAGGTGAAGGACCCTGGGCCATTGGGATATGAGCACCGGCTGTGTCTGTGTTGGGGGAGGGAAAGCAGAATCCTCTCTCAAGAGCTCTCCCCTCTCAGGATCGCGCAACAGCAGCCAGCAAACGCAAGAGCACTGTGATGGAGCTGCAAGGGATCCTGGTAAGCAACTTTAGCCCTCAGCTTGCTGTGCAAAAAGGCACCGGTGCCTAGGAGAACCCTTTACGTTTGCACCCAGGACGGGATAGGTGCAGAAAGCTGAGCACAGTGGGGCATGCAGGGCAGCCCCCCATCCTGCAGGAATGTGCCTTCATCAAGCTACTCCAGGACAGAGCCGTTCCCTTACTGAGTAGCAGGATGTGCATCACGCTTAAGCAGCTCCTCCTTCACCCCTCTTCCTTGCTCCTTTTTCCTCTGGGCCCTTATAATGCGCTTGCTCCATGCAGAGAGCCTGATTTTTAATTTTACTCACATGCCTTGACCCTCCTACCCCAGCTGCTCACACAGGGCCTTGAAGCTGTGCTCTAAGTGTGTGCAAATTGGGGAGCATTTTTTTGTTGTAAATGAACTCCCCCCCCCCGCCCCCTTGGAAACTTTTGACGTGAGTTTCAATTCCCCTCTCTCCTTTTTAAAAAAATTAAATTAAAAATAAAAGCGTCTCTCCGCTTTGGAAGGTTTGATGTTTCCCTAGTACGATGTATGAATGGATATTGAACGGCTCATGCTGGGAGGACCTGAAACATTCAGCTGTTTACTGCATGATCCCTGCCCTGTTCACAAGTTGGGAGGGGGGAAAGAAAGCAAGCTGTACAATTTTGCCATCACTTCATTTTCCTGGGTTTGGAAAATCCACAGAATCAGATTGACAGCAGAGTCTGTAGTGCCATCCACTGAGCTTTGACCTTGACCTGGGCTCTTCTTCGACAGCCTGTGAACCTGTCTCACTAGACGTACTGAGAGTTGTATGTGGGGGTGTTTTCTGGCTTGAAAGCTTATCACAGTTACCATGTGTCGCTTACCGATTTTGCAGCTGGATAATAGCCTGCTATTGCTGCGTTGGGCTACACTACAGAGTTAGGCTGACACAAGGCGGCTTATGTCAACCTAACTATGTCAGTGTCTACGCTATAGCCCTGCTCCTGCCGATGTAAGTTCCCTACTAGACCAACATAGAACTCCACCTCGAGGGGCGGTGTAGGGCTTGTGCTGGTGTAGTTAGAGTGACGCAGTGTCTGTGTAGACTCTGCATTACTTATACCACTATTAGCTGTCTTGTCAACTTCATGGCTCCAAAATTGCTAAGAAAGCCAGCTCCCGGCTCCCCAGCCGGCTGCTGCCGGGTCTCCACTGCAAGCCAGGCTGCCACCCGGGCTCTCCACTGGGAACCTTGCTGACCCCCAGGGTCCCAACTCCCTCCTGGGAACACAGCAGCTGACCAGCCTCCGGGGGCAGATTTCCCCACTGGAGACGAGAGGCCCCACGCGGCAGCTGGGTTCCTAGAGGGGATCTGCCTGGAGTGGAGAGCCCTGGCGCTCAGCCCCCCACACTGCCCCTCCTCAGTCAGTGGACGTGTTCCTGGTGGGGACGCGCCCCACCAGCAGGAGGGTACTGTGGACATCAGCCACCACAGCAATTAGGCTGGAAGTTGACCTAGGTTGACTTACGATTGTAGTGTAGATATGCCCCCCTCCCCCGCCCCCAGTGGAGCATCTCCGTCAGCTCAAGGGGTTGAGGTCTGAGCAGGGGACAATTTTTTTTTTTGGACAAATAGTTAATTTGAAGAAAAATGTAGCTTTGGGTGACTGGAAACTATTCTCAAATGTGACATAAATAGTTTCAGCCATGCCCAAAACAGTCAGAGAAGGAAGAGGAGGTTATGCAGCCCCTACACGCACATGGAGACCCAGCCTCTAATTTAGTGGTTAGCAAACTCGCATAGGGCATGCAGGTTCAAATCCCGTCTCTGCCACAAACCTGAAACAGGTGTTTCTGATTTGCTGAAAATTTTGCAAAATGTCAGATTCAGTTCCATCCATACCAATTTTTTTTTTAACTGCCACCAAACCACAAAGCTTGTTCCTTGCCAAGCTCTAGCCCTAGGTTCAAACCTCACTACTGGTCCACGCAGCCCTGCTGGGAAGTTCAGCCCCTCTAAGCAACTGGAGGCTCAGCCCCAGGGCATCTCTGAATGTGAACTGAGATGACTGCACATGCAGCCACTGGGTGGGTGGGAACTGTGCTTCTCGGTGGCTGAGCCATCCGCTAAGGTGCGCCGGTTTCTCTTGTCAGGGCACAATGAAAAGCCCGGTCAGAAAACAGAGCTGGCGTAAACACAGCCAGAAGATCAACGACAACCAGCTGCAGTCCATCCTGCAGAGACGGCGCAGGATGGTGGACTCCTCCACCCCCACCCAGCCCTCGCCGCTGCAGGCCGAGCTCAGAAAAGAGGTGCAGAATCAAGGTGCAGTGACTCCTCCTGAGGTCTCTCAGATCCAATTCAGGAAGCCATCCTGCTGCAGTACCAGGTCCCAGCATGCTCCTCCATGGCCAGAGCAACCTTCTGCTTAGAGGAGCACTGCATGCTGGGAGCTGTGGTTGGGGCAGGCCACACCTTGCTATTTGAGAGATAGTTGACAGAGGCTACATTGTAGGTCTCTATGAGTATTCCTACCCAGCAATTAAACACCCACAGCCAGCCCATGCCAGCTAGCTCAGGCTAAGGGGCTGTTTAATTACTGGAGCCCTGGCTCTGGGATCCAGGACTCCTGGGTTCTGTTTGCAGCTCTGCCACTGACTTGCTGGGCAGTCCCAGGTATGTCACTTTGCCTCTCTTTGTCCATCTATAAAATGGGATGATACTGACCAAACTTTATTTAGTGCTTGGAGATCTACTGATGCAAAATATTCTCATCAGTTCATTATTTGTTAGTTTTCCTTAACACTGTAAGTTTCAGATGAGGGATGAGTAAAGTCCTGTTTCTGTGGCCAGTCTGTCATAACAGGGATGATTCAGCAGAACAAATCAGGGCAAGATATTTGAGTGGCCGCTGATTTTAGCCACTGTTGGGAGGCAGGTTTGACAGCTGTGGAATCTCAGAATACAAAAGTGCTGGAACTACGAGTGCAGGGGGATGCTGCAGCGCCCCCGGGCTTGAAGTGGATTCCATTAAATACAGGGTTTACAGTTTGGTTCAATGGCTCTCAGAACCCCACTATACAAATTGTTCCAGCCCCCTGTCAGAATAGCAGCATTCTGTGAAACACGGTCTTGTCACACAATGTCTATGTGGCTTTCTTATTTTCTAAGGTGACAGTGAAATTTGCAACGCTATGTCCAGTCCATGCGCCAAGGAGACTGTAGCTGTCGTCCAGTTAAGAGCGAGATCGGTGCACCTTCAGAAAAGCAGGCAACTGGCTCTCCTGAATGAAGCAGAGGACAAGCTGGCATAGAAAGAGACTACCTGGAAACCAGCCGTCCTGTAAGAAACAGCCATGACAACCCAGCTCATTGGGGCATTAGGAAGGATTGGATCTGGGATCTCCAGCACTGAAGCACAGGCACCTCCCACTTGAGCTAACGGAGTAACTCCACTAACAGGCAGCAGTAGTAGGTGGTTATCCTCCAGGTAGATCAGCCATGCGAGGCGGGGATGCCAGACATACTGCACAAGTGTGTTACAACGGTCATTCTCTGTGCATTTCGTTCTGCTTAGTTTCAGTATTTTCCCCAGAGGCTAGCATGTGCCTGTTACACCAAACCGTGACAGTTTCTGTGTGGTGGAAGGGCAGACGACCTCAATAATGGGGCTGCAAAGCACTCTGGAGTGCAAAGAGAGGGAGGCCAGCTAGGGCTGTCTGCAGCACCCCAGGCTCCAGGAACATGGCAGGGCCCTGCCCCCAGATGCTTCCAGTCTAACCATCAGCTCCCATGGAATTCAGTGAGCGCTTTGGCACTAACTCCAGTGGGTGCAGATCAGAGGCTGTGGATACAACCCAGAAAGGTGCTAAGCCCCCACAGCCCCATGATAGGTGCTGGGAGATGCTGGTGCTCCTGGAGCTGGCCATTTATTGGCTATGACCAAAAAGGGTGACCTCATACAAAGGGTGAAAGGAGGGGTCATGAGAGGACACGGGTTGGTTGCTATGGCAGAAGATCGTGAGTAGAGACTGATGTTGTGGTCACTTCTCAATCGCTCCTCTTTGGTGTGTGGGGACAATGTCCAGTATGGAGGCTGCCAGCCTGGGTCCTGACCCTGTGCCCTCTGAGGGCAATATCAAACCTCTCCTGGGCTTCAGTGGGCCAGGATCTGGCCCCAGAACTTTTCTTTGGCTCTGTATCAGCCTTGAGCATTGACTAGAACACAGCAGCGTGGCAGCCTGCTGTAGCCCAGCCTTTCCTTTCCCCACCAGTTATAGACTGTCAGCTGCCATTTGGGACTCCAGGGGTATCCCTGCCACAGGCGGCTGATGGTGTCTGCAGTGGGGTGGAGTCCCGGCCCTAGCGAAGTCAATGGGAATTGTGCCACTGAGGCCAGAGTTTCATCCAGGGGATTCAGCTGGGACTTATATTTGTGGGAGTTTGGTGAAGTTACTGTGAATAAGCCACATCTCTGAAAGGGAGGATGGGTGTGTGGGTAAGGCTGTAGCATGGGATTCTGGAGTGCTGGGCTGTAGCACTGAGTGTGCTGGTCTCTCCGTGCCTCAGTTTCCCATCCATAAAATGGGGATAATTGTCCTTCTTTTGCCTGTTTAATGGCAAGGTCTGTTTCTTATGACGTGTTGGTATAGTACAGTTTGGTCCCAATCTCCGCCTCCTGGCACTACTGCACTGCAAATGGACTCTCATGCTTTTGTTCTAATGTTCTAAACATGCCTCTCTTTCAGGTTGGACCACAAGACACTGCATGGCTGCCTGGTCTCACACCCTGCCGATGCTCCTTGCAGTACCTGCTCCACCTGTGTATCTTTCAGGCACGCAAACATTCAGATCCTGAGCACAGCCTGAGGATGCGATTCTCCAGTCGAGCTTGTTAGCGCGAAGTGCAGACAGATGCACAGCTTGCTTGCTTACGCATACTAGCTTGCTCTGCTTGCCTCGGTGGTTGCTGGGAGGTGCGGTCAGGAATCTTAACACTGACAAGCTTCATATTGTGGTCCTAGAGTGGATTTGTCATTGGCCGGTGGAACGTGGTTTTGTTGACAGTGGTTTGTAAAGATCATCCATCCCTCCTCTTTCAAAGGCCAGACATAATTTCACACTCTTCCTGAGGACTGCTGGGCTGCACATAAAGAAGGCTGCAGCTTTCGAGCCCATTCTTTTCTAACCGAGCTCCTCTGACAAGACTAGATCCAGCAGAACCCAGTCAGCTGCTGAGCTAAGCATCACGGGGGATCTGTGTCTTTCTAAGAAGCCCCACATTTGAAATTTGAGCTCTGTACCTTTTAACTAGACAACCTTTTAGAGGAAGGGGCTAAAGAGACAGAAATTGAATTTGGATGTACTAAGCTCAGAGCACGCAGCAGTTCACACGTTGTGGGGCTTGTCAAGCTGCCTAAGGTGGCTCGCGAGCCTGAGTACCCACCTCAGGGCAGACTGTGAAGAAGCAGGGCACAAACCCCAAGCTGGCTGTGAGTTCTGTGTCCACATTTCACTAACCAGGTATCACGTCTGAACTCCTCAAGGACTGTGATAGCCTTAACATGGAGTCGCAGACAGTCCCCTTGGCACTCCGGTCTGTCTTGCCACCCAGACGAGCCTGCCTTTGTGATAGAAGGTCCCTTACACCAAAAATTGCAATGGTATTCAGATTACTCCCAGTCCAAAAGGACCAGTCACTTACCGCAGATCAACTGCACCTGAGATCCTATGCCAAAGACAGTGCTTGTAGCCAATCCTATAACAAATTAAAGATATATTAACCAAGAAAAAAGAAGTGAGAGTTATTTACAAGGCTAAAGCAGATAAACATATAGACACAAACGTGTTACGATCTTAGATTCCAAAAGGTAATAGAAGCAGCTGTAATATTCAAGCTCTAAGTGTCCTTTAGGGCTATCCCAGGCCAAACAGTTGGGGATCCCTTGCTTATGCTTAGAAATCTTCACCGCTCAGAGTTCAAGCAGCATAGAGATATGCTTCCTTCTTGCCAGCGATCTTTATTCCTTTCCCCCAGACTTCAAGGGTGATGGGACAAGGTGCTTGTGCATGTCTCTTCCTCATGGGTGTTGGAGGAGCAATCAACAGAGTCTTTTGTCCACTGATGTTCCACAATGGCTTATCTGGTGTCCATGGGCCTTCTTTTGTTGGGCAGGAGATTATGCCTCTTGTGGTAAACCAGTATTTCACCCTTGGTAATGCCACTCTACTGAGTCGAGGGGTAACAGTTTTAGAGCAAACGCATGTATAGTTACAGAGCAAACACATATATTGCCTTACAACATGGGGTACAGCTGTTATAAGTCAGATTAACACATGCAGCAGCCTACCAGCATTTCATAAAGTCTAAACACACTTTTTTATAAATCTAATACCTATGTTAACAATACCAACACATGGGTGAGTCAGACTGGCTTCAAGCTGTGCATTTGTCAGTGTTCAGTGAGGCTTAGGGGCCTTGGCACGAGCTGGCATCTGGGCTGCCAGCATCACAGAGATCTCGTTATACTGTGAATAAAAAGGTACATTGCGAGATCTCCCTAAAGTTTCAGTGGTGGTCCCACTGTGTCCTAAACCATCATGGGCTGGAAGTCATCCCAGAGTCCTATTTCACCTTGGTCACTTCCGCCCCCTTGCCTCTCATCTCACTTTCCTGCAGACAAGAAACTCCCGCTGCTCTGCTCAAGTTAAGATCTGCTCTGGGTCCCTTTCCTGGCTTCCCCATCAAGTTCACACCCCTCAGCCTCACACTCTAGAGCTGTCACGTGTCTGCTCATGAAGCAAGAACCTTCTGAAATTTTTGGCTCTTGTCTTTTCCCCCTTTCCATGGTCCCTGTCCCTCCCCTTCCCTCTCATCATTCAAACAAACCCATCACCCTAGCCCCTGCAAACACACTTCTGTGAGGTCTCTGAGTGTTAGCACCCTCTAGTACAGCAAGCAGATGTATCCACCAGCAGGTAGGCTGAATCTGCTGAATCTGGTATGGAGGATCTCATTTTGGGCCATGAAAGACCCCTTAGTGCGTTAAGGAATGACAGAGATTGCAATCGATTCAAAAAGCTCATACTATTTATGTCACAGAGTGTGGGGGAGTCCAGCCCTGCACCCCTCTTCCTGGGACTCTCAGTGACTCTCAGCCAGCCAGTAAAACAGAAGGTTTATTGGACAACAGGAATGCAGGTTACAGCAGAGCTTGTAGGCTCAGCCAGGACCCCTCAATCAAGCCCCTCTAGGGTCTTGGAAGCTTAGCCCCCTGAATTCCAACCACCCAGCCCAAAACCGAAACTAAACTTCCTTCCCTCCAGCCGGCCCCTTTCTTTTGTCCCGCTTCCCGGGCAAAGGTGCTGACTCCCTCCCCCCTTACCTGGCTCAGGTTACAGGCTTAAATCCTGTCTCTCACCTAAAGACATCCCCTGCTCTCCCATCCCCCATGCAGACAGCCCCTACTCCATCACAATTTACCATAACACAGAGACAGTTCGGGGGGAGGGAGTGACATGATTACAATCTATAAGTACCTGCAGAGGAAACAAATATTTAATACTGGGCTCTTCAGTCAAGCAGAGACATTTATAGCACGCTCCAATGGAGGCTGAAGCTAGACAAATTGAGACTGGAAATAAGGGGTAAATTTTTAAAGGTGAGAGCAATTAACCATTGCAATAATTTACCAGGGATTCTCCAACATGGACCAGTTTAAATCAAGATTGGATGTTTTACTAAAATATCTACTCTAAGAATTATTGTGGTGCAGGTCTCTGGGCGGAGTTATACAGGAGGTCAGACAATGATCACAATAGTCCCTCTGGCCTTGGAATCCATGAATGGGTCTTTGGGCCAGAGAAGGCTGATGGGTTGTGAAAGGAGATAAGAAAAAGCTGACAGCCGAAGCTCTCCTTAGAGCAAGCCTGCAGGAGCAGGCAGAGATCAGTGTCTGACTGCAAACAGCCCGGGCAATGCCTGCCCTGAAGGCTGAGGGGCTTCTGCTCTTCCAGACCTTAAACCAGACTGGCACACGTTAGCCTTCCCCTAAGCCAGTGGTTCTCAACCAGGGGGGTATGTGTACGCCTGGGGGCAGGCAGAGCTCTTCCGGGGGGGACACCAACTCATCCAGAGATTTGCTTAGTTGTACAACAGGCTACATCAAAAGCACTAGTGAAGTCAGTACAAACTACAATTTCACACAGACACTGACATGTTTATACTGCTCTACATATGATACACTGGCATGTAAGTACAAGAGTTATATTCCAATTTATTTATTTTATAATCAGATGGCAAAACTGAGACAGTAAAAGCAGTTGTTCAGTACTAGCGTGGCTGGGACACTTTGGTATTTTTATGTCTGATTTTGTAAGCAAACAGTTTTTAAGTGAGATTAAATTTGGGGGCGCGCAAGACAAACTAGACTCCTGAAAAGGGGACAGTGATCTAGAAAGGTTGAGGACACTGCCCTAAACTGTGGAACATCCCAACCAAGAGCAATGACCCTGCCCCGTGGACTGCACAGTTTCCCGCCCCTCTGCACCAGCATTAGCACAAGGACCCCAACGCACCTACACTTTATGGTCACAAGCTCAGTGAGAAGCATAGTCATCCACAGAGCTGTCCCCATGGGCCAAGGGGGGGCCAAGGGGGAGTGTACTCACCCACAGACCAGTCCCCCCTTGGCAGAGGAGGGGGCTGGGGGAGAGTGGAGCCCCCCCAGACCAGCCCCCAGGGGAGAGGAGGGAGGCGGGGGGGAGTGCAGATCCTCACAGACCAGCACCCCCCAAGGGAGAGAAGGGGGCTGGGGGGGAGTGTGGCTGCTGAGCTCTTACTGTCGGCCAAAGAGTGCGCAGCCCCCGTGCCCCTTTAACAGTGGGGCAGCCCCCAGCCATGGCTCACTGGACTGGCTCCGCCCTCAGGTCAGTCCCGGGGAGTGCCCCGGATTTGGGGGAGCGGCAGGCAGCGCTCCTGTGGAGCATGGTGCTGTTGCCATGGCAACCAGCTGGGCTAGGAGGTTCAAGGGTGGGGGGCACGGGGGCAGTAAGCGGGATGGGGGGAGTTGAGGTGCCAACTGTCTATTTGCAGAAAACCCTGCACCCTTTCTCTGCCCCTTGCCCCATCCCTTCTGAGGCCACACGCCCCAGGTCGCTCACTTTCCCCCCTCCTCACTCACTTACTCATTTTCAGTGGGCTGAGGCAGGGGACTGGGGTGCCGGAGAGGGTGAGGGCTCTGGCTGGGGGTGTGAGCTCTGGGGTGGGACCAGAGATGAGGGGCTTGAGGTGCAGGAGGGGGCTCCAGGCTGAGGCAGAGGGTTGGGGCCCAAGAGGCGGTGAGGGTGCCAGCTAGGGGTGCAGGCTCTGGGGTGGGGCTGGGGATGAGGGGTTTGGGGTGCAGGATGGGGATCAGAGCTGGGGCAGAGGGTTGGGGTGCAGGAGGGGGTGAGGGCTCCAGCTGGGGGCATGGGCTCTGGGGTGGGGCTGGGGATGAAGGGTTTGGGGTGCAGGAGGGGGCTGGGGCAGGGGGAGGAGGTTGGGCACCAGAGAGGGTGCAGGCATCTCTCTCCGGCTCCTAGGCACAGGGGCAGCCACATGACTCTGCATGTTGCCCATGCCGTCAGGCACCGCCCCCTCAACTCCCATTGGCTGTGGTTCCTGGCCAATGGGAGCAGCTGACTGAGCTGGGGGCAGGGGTAGTATGTAGAGCCCCCATGGCTGCCCCTGTACCTAGGAGCCGGAGGGAGATGCTGGCAGCTTCCCGGGAGCCACGCGGAACTGGGTAAGGAACCTTAGAGCGTTCCAGTCGAAAACCAGACATCTGGCTACCGGTGGGCTTGGGGGTGGGGCATTGCGGGAGGCTTTGGGGCTGGGGGGTCGAGAGTAGGGGTTGAGGGCAGTTAGGGGTGTGTGTGTTTAGGGGTGTGAGCTGGAAATGGAGTGGCTGGAGCGTTGGGGTTTGCGTGTTTGGGAATCAGGGTAGCTGCTGGATTGGGGGTGTGAGTTTGGGAGGTGGCTGAGGGATTTGGGGGTCATGAGTAGGGAGTTAAAGTCACCTTGGGTTGTGGGTGTGGGAGTTGGGATGGGGGGCGGCTGGGTGTGTTGGGGATGTTGGGGATGGGGATAGGTGGGGGTTGGGTAGTGGCTGTGTGTTTAGGAGTGTGATGTGGGGATGGAGTGACTGGGGGATTGTATGTTGGGGATAGGGGTAGCTGAGGGGTTGGGTCGCACTGGAGATGTGGGCGGTTGAGGTGTGAGTTGAGTAGTGGCTGTGGGTTTGGGGGTGTGAGCTTGGGATGGGGTGGCTGGGGGTGTGAGCTGGGGAGTGGCTGGGGGTTTTGGGGTGTGGATTGGGTGGCTGGGGGTCTGAGCTGGGGCGGCTGCGGTTTGGGGGGAGGGGGGGGGGGGGGGGGGGGGGGGGGAGGGGGTGGGGGGGGGGGGGGGGGGGGTGAGTTGGGATGGGGTGGCTGGGGGTTTGGGGAGTGAGTTGGGATGGAGTGACTGGGGGTCTGAGCGGCTGGGGGTGGCTGTGGGTTCGGAGGGGTGAGTTGGGGATGGGATAGTGTGGGCTGTGTTTGGGATGGCAAGTGGATGGGGGGTTGCATGCGAGTGGGGGTTTGGTTGAGGAGCTGGGGAACAGGCACTATGAGGAAGCTGGAGATGGAGTGACGGGATGGATGTGTGTAGGAGTTGATGGCTACGTGTACACTACAGGATAAATTCCAATTAGCTTAAAACCGATTTTATAAATAATAGATATTTAAAGTCGAGTTGCTGTTCCACACTAGGCCACATTATTAGTGGTGTGCGTCCATGGTCCGAGGCTAGCATCGATTTCTGGAGCGGTGCACTGTGGGAGCTACTGTAAATAATAAGGCCAATAACGTCAGATTTGCGTCCACACTAACCCTAATCCGATATTAATATCGATTTTAGCATTACTCTCTCGTTTTTAGGAGTCAGAAATCGATTTAAAGAGCCTTTAAATCGATATAAAGAGCAATGTAGTGTGGACGGGTGCAGCATTAAATCGATTTACGCTGTTAAAATCAGTTTAACAGCGTAGTGTAGACCAGGCCGATGATCACTGGGGTAGTTCTGGGTCTGAGATATGCGGATTAGCTGTGGCTGGGTCTGGGGACTGTGATTGTGTAGTGTGTCGTGGGTTGTGTGTTTACATACCACTAAGTCACAAATAAGTTCCCCTCCGCCCACTCCCAAAGATAACCATTCCTGCTGTGAGATATTTCATCTCTGTGCTTCAGTGTTGTGGGGTCAGCAGACACCAACCACCATATTTTCTCATTCATTATTTATATTGCGGGTCACACCTCAGTTGTGTTGGCCCCTTTGCGCTAGTGCTATATAGAAGCAAATGCACAGGCTCTGCACCAAGGAGCTTAAAACTAAAGACAGATAATAACAGGTCAGCAAACCAGCTCTCTGGAGCTTCAGCCATTTAGTACATGATTGTGTGGATAACAATGTACACTTTCGTCTCTCTACAGCCCACAAGGTGTCAGGCACGGAGAGACCCATTCTGCAGACCCCTAAGAATTCTGTGGGTTTTCTGATCGAATACAATAGTCTTCCCGTTCCGCCCCAAATGTGTAGTTATGTTGCATTGTTAGCTCAGCTGCTGCCTGTCAGACATGGCGTGGTTCCCCCTTACCACTCCTCCCCCGGCCCTTCCAGATAAAAGGTCCTCTCAGGGGAAAGGGGCCAAGTGGAAGCACATCATCATCTCCCCTTTAGCCCCCTTGAAGAGGCCCCAAAAAGTTAATACATGGAATCATAGAAGATCGGGGGTGGAAGGGACCTCAGGAGGTATCTAGTCCAACCCCCTGCTCAAAGCAGGACCAATCCCCAACTAAATCATCCCAGCCAGGGCTTTGTCAAGCTGACCTTAAAAACCTCTGAGGAAGGAGATTCCACCACATCCCTAGGGAACCCATTCCAGTGCTTCACCACCCTCCTAGTGAAATAGAGTTTCCTAATATCCAACCTAGACCTCCCCCACTGCGACTTGAGACCATTGCTCCTTGTTCAGCCCCAAGCCATTTCCCCCCAGGGTCTCTGGAAGCTGTGGCAATCAGAGGGTGAATCCCAAGTAACTGGAGAATGGCTGGAAGCCAGAGCTATGGTATTTCACCTGGGAGGAGACAACTTAGTTAATTTTAAAAATTATTGATTTCTAGTCACTTGGCACCTTTTTAAATTCAATTTAACTTGACGCTGGGCATTTTGAGGTTAGAAGAAAACCTCTGTTGCTTTGTGTGCATCCGATATGGAGGATAGCTGACCTTGCTGTCCAAAGGAACTGGAGGGCTGAAGCCAGCTTGTGTGGAGATTAACATGGAACATATAAGGGATGATGACCTGCCCCTACTCATTAAACCAGGCTGCAGCATCGTCCCCGCTTAGCTCAGTGAGCACAATTCTAGACCTTGCGCAGAAGTGAAGACAATGATGGGACAGACAGAGTAATGTGTCTATGTGTCTGGCTTCTCGTTTAGAGGCACTCCCAAATCGGCCAGAGTCTGTAAGAAGTTGCATGGAGGAAAGTATGAGCACATGGCAGCCACCGTGGGAAACCTGCACTGGCTCCAGGAATGTCTGCAGAAAGCTGAGTCGCCCAACCAAGCCGATATCAATGTAAATCCCATTTGTTAAGTGAACATAAGGCTGGTGAAAGATGCCAGCCTGCTTGATAACTGGGGAGAAGGGAGTTCAGGCTCCCCTGGCCCATTCAGTCCTTGGTTTCTCCACCAAGAGTGACAACACGGGGCCCATTATGATGGACAATTGTGATGCTGGTTTTGTGAGCTGGACACTTGTCTCTTAGCAACTGCTCTGAGACCCAAACTCAGTGCATTGTGGCACAGGGGACTGAGCAGGGGAAGGGGAGCCAGAAACTTCTGAGTTCTATTTCCCCATTAATACTCTCTGTGATCCTGGGCCAAACATTTGCCTTCTTTGTGTCTCTCAGTTCCTCCATCTGTAGAACTGGAATAATGCTTACCTACCCCACAGAGTTGTCGCAATTAATGTTTGCACAGCACTTGGAAGATATAACTAAAAACAGTATTTATAATCCAGTGATCTCAACCCCCCTTATAAAGATTAGAATAATTATCCACATATTACAGATGGGGAAACTGAGGCACAATCAGGTGAAGTATCTTGCCCAAGTGAGTACAGTAAGTCAGTAGCAGAGCTGGAACGAGAACCCAGGTCACCTGATTCCACTGCCTGTGTGCAAGCTCCCTCACTATTCTTACAAGCCCACCAGACACACTTCAAAAGAGAGCTTTCAGCTTTGAACTAGCAACCAGGAGGCAAAAGGTTCTGTGTACTAATCCTTTGAATCAATGGTTCTTCACTTGTGCTCTGCAGAGAATTGGCTGCTCCACTGGGGCTCTGATCTAGCAAAGTATTCCCACTGAAGCCCCTTGCTTCCAGCAGCTAATTTTCTTTAAAGCAGCTAAAAAATGCATAAATCCTTCATTCTTCCAGGTGAACAACTGCTCTATGGCTGCCACAGGGATGTTATGGGCTCCAGTAGGAGCGGAGGTGGTCTGTACAGCTGTGAGTGAGAGGGGCGGTATTCCCAAGATAGTCTCTGTTAAGATTTGATCTGCCTTTTCAGAGACTCGCTGTGAGCCATGCAGGCCTCAGTCCCATCTTTTGTCCTGCTTCCAATTACGTCAAGGCACTGTTATCTAATGGGAATTTATTCTGTGGCATCTGGGCACTCAGCACCTCTGAAAAATCAGGCTAGCTGTTTAGGGCAAGATTTTTAAAGATATTTAGGCACCTCCAGATGGAGATGGGTGCTGCATGGGATTTTCACAAGCTCCTAGGTGCCTCATGCCCATGAGACTCAGTGAGACTTAGGGTACGTCTACACTGCACGATTATTTCGAAGTAGTTTAAACCGATATTACGAAACCGATGTTATAAAATTAGTTTTGCGCGTCCACAATGCGATCACAAAATCGATTGCTTGTGTCCATGGTCCAAGGCTACCATCGATTTCAGGAGCGGTGCACTGTGGGTAGCTGTTCCTCAGCTATCCCATAGTTCCCACTTCCGTGTTGAGAGCACAGTGCCTGATGGGCCAGAAAACATTGCCCCGGGTGGTGCTGGGTACAGCCTCACCCCTCCCTTTGTGAGGGCAGCAGACAACCCTTTGG
>NC_133773.1:144654604-144659837 GCF_003597395.2 Chelonoidis abingdonii | reverse complement strand
CACTATCGATTTTAGCGCTACTCCTCTCGTTTGGGAGGAGTTCCGAAATCGATTTAAGGAGGCGGTTAACTCGATATTAAGGACGACGTCGTGTGAACGGATACAGCGTTAAATCGGTATATCAGCCATTAAACCGATTTAAAGTCGCAGTGTAGACCTGGCCTTAGTTTCAGAGTTAGTCTGTATCTGCAAAAAGAACAGGAGGACTTGTGGCACTTTAGAGACTAACAAATATATATGTTCAAATAAATTTGTTAGTCTCTAAGGTGCCACAAGTACTCCTGTTCTTTTAGTGAGACTTAAGTGTCTCGGTGCTTTTGAAAATCCTACCATGCACCTCTGACAGGCACCTAAATACTTTTAAAAATCTGTCCTTTTGTTTCCAATGGTAGACACCCACGTTTGAAAATTGTATTCCCCCAGAGCCCTGCAAAGCTGCACCCTGCCATACCTGCTCAGAAATTCCCTATATGTGCAGATGAATTTTTTTCTATGTTGACACACTCAGCATGTCACAGAGTAGGGAAGTAATCGACTCTTCCATCCAGTTGAAGTGAGGTGGCCAGCTCATAGAATGCTGCATTCAGCTCCAGGATCTTTATTGCCAGAAAAAATGTTATGTAAATTGGAGGGAATTAAGAGAAAAAGCAACTTAAATGATTAAGAGGCTAGATGGATTGAGGAAATGTAAATAACTGACTCTGTATAGCTAAGAGACAACTCAGAGGGGAACATAACTGTGCATCTATCTTTGAAGGGTGTAATTGCCAAAGAGGCAGAGGAATTGTTTGGGTAACGCAGGGGCTATAAATGGGAGAAATGGAACAGCACTGAGAAAGTCGGCCTAAATTCACGCATCCGGGAGGACTTCCTGACAGTCAAACCTGTAGCCATTGAATTAAATCTCCCAAGAGAAGCCCCAGCACTTGAGACACAAACCAGGGACCGTCAATTACATTTTTGTCAAGGCTCAAATTTCTTGGTCAAAAGGTGTAGTCAAGGTCCAGACTCCAGAGCAGATAATATTTTAAAACTAACAATAATGATAATAATAAGTAAATAAAAGATTTTGGGGTTCATTCAAAAGCGTCTGGTGGTCCGGATTTGGCCGTAGTCCACCTGTTAACTACCTCTGCTCTAGACACTAGATTAGGTGAGAAATACTAGCAAATAAACCGTAAGGAACCATCCAGTGCTGTCCAGGCTGCAGTGAGGTTAACATGGATTTCAGTGGGATTTGTGCTTGAAAACCAGTGGCACAATACTGCCCCTCAAGATGGACAACAGGAGTTACTAGCTGGGGTTTTCCATATGTAAGTGCTGTGGTCTTTTTGCCCAAGGGACAATGGAACCTCCTTGCCATGGGAAGCATTCTTCCCGCCGTGCTCCTGCCTGCGAAGGAGAAGGTAACTACGGAGTTCTAGTCTTCATGGCAGTCACAATGAATTAGCCAGAAAGATTCTCTGGTTTGTTTCATGCATGGCTTGATTGCAGTGTGCAGTTCAGACGCTGCACATCTAGCAATGGGTCTAGCCGGGGCCTGATCGAAAGCCCATTGAAGTCACTGGAAAGCTTTGCATTGACTTCAGTGGGCTTTGGATCAGGCCCCTAGTGCGTGATGTAATTTCATTGAGAGACATGTTCTCTGAGTGTGACTCTTCGAAGCCAAACGCTTGGAGCTTGATCTCCAGATCAAAGGCTTGCTTACGAATGAGCCCCACCGACAGCACTGCTGAACGGCAGCTGGGACTTAGCAGCTTTTCTGATCCGCTCTCGTGCAGAATAAATGCAGAGTCATTTAGCTGAGAGCATAGTCCTATTAAGTGCTTCCTCCTTTGCCACCAAATGTTCCCACTGTGAAAATAAGGGATTTCACCGCACCGATGCAATGGTGACATTATCGTGGGAATCAACTGCACTCAGCCCAAGGCTGTGTTTGTCCTGAGCATCTGGTGACAAATAAAACAATTCAGCTTCGCTCTTGGGATCTTTGCTTGTCAGCAGAAACCAGACAAAACAATATGACTGCTTCATGAAAGAGCCTGATCCTGCCAAGTGCTTCCTGTGAGATGCCGAGTGTCCTCAACTTCCCTTGACTGGAGCAAAAGGTGTTCAGCACCATACAGGATTAGGCCCTATTGCGAGAGGACAGATGTAGCCCATTTCCGCTGAAGACATTGGAAAGATTCCAACTGACTGCGGAAGATCAGGATCACGCCCTTAATGATAATACTCAAGAATCAATAACCCTCTCTTGGCCTAACTGGCTGAATGTAAAACTTTTTAAAAGATAGGGTAGGGTCTGATCCTGAGAAATGCTAGGCACCTGTAATCCCCATTGAAATAAATGGGAGTTGCAGAGCTCAGCTCCACTCAGGACCAGACCCTTCGGTCCCCGACCCTGCAACTGGATCCACACAGACGGATCTCTGCACCTGTATGAAGCCCAAGTGGGGTTCCGCGTGAGTGCACTGTTCTCCCCGACACAGGCCTGGTTGCAAAATTGGGACATTAGCTTGTGGTGACACAAATGAGCAGGAGTGGGTGGGTTTAAAAACCCTATGGAGAATAGAAATGTTTCAGGAAACAAAAAATATAGTGAGGGGGTATTTAAACATTTCCCTGCAGTGAGTCCTGCAAGAAAACGAATAGGCAGTGAAGTGAAATTGACTGGACACAAGTAGAACTGATATATCTACTTTCACGGGCGCAGAAAGATGAAAAGTAAACCTGGATTTGTATTATGTAACTCTTTCCGGTTCAGTAAGCTAAGGTATTTAAAGTAACACCTGAAAAGACAGGCATCTTAAATAATATAGAGTTTCATGTTGAGTATCTACCTTTAATCCTTTAGTAAACTGACATCTCTTCTTAATGTGTGTTTTCTCCATGCACCTGCCCCCCAATCTTGGCAACATTTCTGGGTGCTTCAAAAACAAGAGGAAATTTGGGTATTTTTAGGACTATTTTTGTAAACTACTGTTTTCCAGGGTTAATACCCTGTATGTAGTGTCACACCTGTAATGAAATAATGCCTCTATACATGTCATTGTGTAACACATGGGCCCAGTACATGTGAGCATCACGCCCTCTAGTGGTTGTCCTGAGTAATTATAATAACCTTCTACATCTTCACAATTAGAAGCAGTCGGTGCAGGTGATAACGATGTGTGTGTCGGTGTTGACAGTGGCCACTGAAAAGTATAAAGACACACACACACACACACATCTAGTATGTCAATAAAACATTGAGGTACAGACACTTGTTACATTTCAGATACCCTTTCTGTTGTAACCCTCCATTCTCAATTACTTCCAACCACTGGTCCTCAAAATAAATAAATAAAAAACATACACCACCACACCAAGAAGGTAGGAAAATATTATTAGCCCCATTTTACAGAGGGAGAAACTGAGGCACAGAAAGACAGTGTGACTCTCCCAGCGTCACAGAAGGAGTTACTGTCAGAGCCAAAATTAGAATCCAGGAGGAGCTTTTGTGCTCAGAACACTAGCCCCCACTTCTCTGGCATGAAAAGCATCCCCGTTAGAGTGGATTAGTTAGAGTACAAGTCTGACAAGAAACATTTAGAATTGTCCTTTGCCTCCTCCTCCCTGCTAGGGCTTCTCAGCCATCCATCTAGCAGCTCTACACGGCCGGCTGGAGTGCCTGAAACTGGTAGTCGAAAAGTTTGAGGTTGATGTGAACTTGGCCAGTCTGACAGGATGGACACCCATTCACCTGGTGATGAACAAGGAGAGTGGCCCCAGGGCACTGGAGTGTTTGCAGTACCTCATTGGAAAGGGGGCAGACATCAATATGTGAGTGATGGCTTGAGACTCCGTAACTTTTTACCTCATCTGAATGGGGTTTTCCCTTTTAATTTCTGTGGCTTTAATGCCCTTTAAAGATGCTCAGAATAGGTACAGCGCAGGAAGTTGTAGTGTAAATTTCCAGCACTCCATCATAAGGTACCTCAATCCTGACCTGAAGAGAGGAGCGAAAAGTTGAGTCTCCATAATCCATTCTTCCTTTGCTCTCCCTGCTGCATCTGCCACTGAGAAGGCCTATCTGGATGGGGATTTCTATCAGCTAGGAACATTCAGTCACTTCCCATCCCATGCAAGTCACCCAAAAAGTGATTTCCAGTCACTAGCAATGTGACCCGCATTAAAACCAGAGCCTCTGTGTGAAAGGCGCTCTGCCTCATTACCAAAGTCCTGAACCAGCCATCCACCTGGTCTCAGCTAAGACTTGGAGCCACCAACTTGAAAAGAGTTTGGTTATAATTAGAAGAGATTCACCTGCAGGCCTGGCCAAAATTCTCCCTATCCAAACTCTGTTAAAAAACATAAAGGGCTTGAAATAAAGCCCACTACTGGGGACCTTGAAATCTAGGCCAAACAAAGCTCCAGAAACCAGCAGAACACAATCCTGTAGTGGCGGGGGATGGACTGGAGGGGACCTGTAGTTGTCTTTCATCTTCGACTACCGTAACTGGTTTGTTCTGTAAAGCCACATGAAAGGAGATACTCTCTGAAGAACTCAGGGGCAGTCCCTCGGAAATTGGGACTAGAATTTGGAATGACCGTCTGTTTTTCAGTCAGAACCAGGGCGGAACGTCACCACTTCACAAGGCAGCCAGTGAAGGACGCCTCAACTGCATCATTGAACTGGTCAAGGCTGGAGCTGATGTCCATGCCAAGGATGCAGAGGGGCAGCAGCCCATTGACCTCTGCAGGATATGGGCCCACAGGAGCTGTGCTAGGTGAGCGCTGCACACCAAATGATGGCTGAGTCAGAGTTTCCAGCTACAATACTAGTTAATAGAATCATGAAATATCAGGGTTGGAAGAGACCTCAGGTCATCTAGTTCAACCCCCGTGCTCAAAGCAGGACCAACCCAATAAGAACATACATAAGAACATAAGAATGGCCAGACTGGGTCAGACCAAAGGTCCATCTAGCCCAGTATCTGTCTACCGACAGTGACCAATGCCAGGTGCTCCAGAGGGAGTGAACCTAACAGGCAATGATCAAGTGATCTCTCTCCTGCCATCCAGCACCACTCTCTGACAAACAGAGGCTAGGGGCACCATTCCTTACCCATCTTGGCTAATAGCCATTTATGGACTTAACCAACATGAATTTATCCAGTTCCCTTTTAAACCCTGTTATAGTCCCAGCCTTCACAACCTCCTCAGGTAAGGAGTTCCACAAGCTGACTGTGCA
>NC_133773.1:144634731-144654579 GCF_003597395.2 Chelonoidis abingdonii | reverse complement strand
TAAGGAGTCCACGTGACTGTGCGCAGATGTGAAGAAGAAACTTCCTTTATATTTCGTTTAAACCTGCCTGCCCTTTTTAATTTCTTTGGTGACACTAGTTCTTGTTATTATGGGAAGTAGTGTAATAACTTTTCCTTATTTCCTTTCTCCCACATCACTCACGATTTTATAGACCTCTATCATATCCCCCCTTAGTCTCCTCTTTTCCAAGCTGAAGAGTCCTAGCCTCTTTAATCTCTCCTCATATGGGACCCATTCCAACCCCCTAATCAGTTTAGTTGCCCTTCTCTGAACCGTTTCGAATGCCAGTATATCTTTTTTGAGATGAGGAGACCAGTCCAACTAAATCACTCAAGGTGGGCCTGAAAAACCTTAAAAAAACAACTAAGGCGCAACCAGCTGTGGGTGTAATGACATGAACTGATAACCAACAGTGGGAAAATAAACACATTTGTAGTACGTACTTTAAACATGGGGGAACCTGCGGGAGGTGACAGTGGAGAAAAAACACTGGCTACAGCCCCACCGAGGCAACATCTACCCTAAAAAATGTACTCAAGATAGTTAAACCAAGACTGACCGCAAAGGGCTACAAAGGGATCTCACTAAACTAGGTGACTGGGTAACAAAATGGCAGGTAAAATTGAGTGTTGATAAGTGCAAAGTAATGCACATTGGAAAGAATAACCCCAACTGTACCTTCAAAATAATGGGGTCTAAATTAGCTGTTACCACTTACGAAATAGATCTTGGAGTCCCTGTGGATAGTTCTTTAGAAACATCCAATGTGCAGCAGCAGTCAAAAAAATGAACAGAATGTTAGGCACCATTCGGAAAGGGATAGATAATCAAACCGAAAATATCATAATGCCACTGTATAAATCCATGCTACTTTGAATACTGCATGCAGTTCTGGTTGCTCCATCTCCAAAGACATATATTTGAATTATACAGAGAAGAGCAACAAAAATGATTAGGGGTATGGAACAGCTTCCGTATGAGGCGAGATTCAAAAGACTGGGACTGTTCATTTTAGAAGAGAGATGACTAAAGAGGAATATGATAAAGATCTATAAAATCATGAATGGTGTGGGGAAAGTTTTATTTACCCCTTCACGTAGCACGAGAACTAGGGATCATCCAATGAAATTAACAGGCAGCGGGATTATGACAAACAGAAAGAAGTATTTCTTCACACAATGCACCATCAACCTGTGGAACTCATTGCCAGGGGATGCTGTGAAGGCCAAAAGTATAACTGGGTTCATATATAAATTAGATAAGTTCATGGAGGACAAGTCTATCAACGTCTATTAGCCAAGATGGTCAGGGATGCAACCTCATGCCCTGAGTGTCCCTAAACCTCTGACTGTCAGACGCTGGGACTGGACAGATGGATCACTCAATAACCGCCCTGTTCTGTTCGTTCCCTATGACGCATCTGGCACTAGCCACTATCAGGAAGACAGGATATTGGGCTAGATAAACCTTCGGTCTGACCCACTATGACCATTCTTACGGCCTCTAAAGACAGGAGTTACCTGATAAGAGTGGACAGGTTCCTTTGTAATTAAGCCTTGCAAGACCCTTGTGCCACAGGGTAGTATTGGATTAAGAGATTTTAAGGCCAGAAGGGATCATTTTGATCATCTAGTCTGACCTGTACAATGCAGGCTAGAGACTGTCACACACTGATTCCTTCAACTAGCTCATAAACTGTGGTGGAGCTATAGCACATCTTCTCAAAATAAAACCAGCCTTGATGTAAACACAGCAAGTAATGGACAGTGGACTATGTCCCTAGCTAAACTGTTCCAATGGTTTCTTACCCTCACTGTTAAAAATCAGTCTGTCTCGCTTCAGCCATTGAGCATATTATGACATTTTCTACTAGATTAAAGGGCAGTCTGGCTTCAGGATAATATTACTGCTGTACTCAAATGTCCCAGCGGGACTAGGAAATGCTACCAAATGCATTTGATATAAGCCACCCTACAAAAAAATGCATGAGAGAGAAATATCCTTTTTTGAAACCAGACAAGGGGCAAATCTTCTTTGCTTTACCCAAAGGAGACACTCCAATGACTTCAGTGGGACTAACCCTTTGGGTAGGGCAGGCAGGGCTGGTCCTGTTCTAACAGCTTTGGGGTTTAGGGTCTTAGATTTGTTTGTGGTATTAAACCTCCTATCATAAGCCTAACTCCCAAATCTGGACCTTAGTGTCCAGAAATCTGGGTGCCTCGCATGAACCCTTCTAAGTTTAATTACCAGCTTAGCTCTGATCTCGCTGCCCCCATCCAAAAATTCCAGGGTTTTGGCCCCCTCTGGTCTCCCCAAAACCTTCCCTGGAGGGACCCCAAGACTCAGAAGCCCTGAGTCTTACCGCAAAGGGAAGTAACCCACTTCCCTTCCCCCTCTCTCTCCCCCTCGCTTCCTCTCTGGCTAACCTGTGGGGACTGATGCAATCTTGTTTACATCACAATATACCAGAAGCAGTTCCTCTATTCCACAAAGAGACAATCCCAAACACAAGAAACAGAAAAGACTCTATCGTCGTCCTCCCCTCCCACATGTCCCTGGTGCCTCGCAGCAGTTGTCACCCTCCGTAGAATTCTAACACAAAAGAATTCCTCCCCTGCTTCCTTAGCCTACCAGGAGGAAAAACTCAAAATAGTCTTAAAAGACAACTTTATATAAAAAAACAGAAACGAAAAAGACATTTCAAAATATCTCGTGTATCAAGATGACAATACAAGGCTATGCTTAAAGAAAATATGAATAAAACAGTCTTGATGTCAAAAGATATCCAATTGTTGAACATTCCAAGCAAGCTACACACATGTAATACACTAAACAATCATAAAGCTATATTGTTTCTTCTACCTGTACTTACCAATGGAAACAGACATAGTAGAAGATAGAAGAGACCTTTCACAGCTGAGAGCCAGAACAAAAGGCCAGACCCCAAAAAATTCCCTCCCGTGACTTTTGAAAAATCCAGTTTCCTGATTGGTCCTCTAGTCAGCGTGTTTGGTTCCCGTTTGTTAACCCTTTACAGGTGAAAGAAAACATTACCCTTAGGCTATCTGTTATGACACCTCCCAGATAAATACTGTAAAAACCAAAAAACCACGACCGTGAAGCCTTAAGTTCCAAGTATACTGAGCCTGTTCTCATCAGCACTGGATTGCTGATCATGGATCACAGGACTGTGAGGGGACTTCAGAGGGGTCACCTACTTCAGTCGCCCTGCACTACGGGAGGGACTAAGGATTATCTAGGACCAGGTGACAAATGCGCCGGTGGAGTTATGTTGCTGTGGGTCACCAAGTTCCCACACCCTCCCACCCCGCAGTTATTTCCTGCAGCTGCCAAGCCTCTCCCCCACGCACACCATGTCCCTGCGCCTTCAGCCTTCCTCCAGGTTGTTCCGTTTTTTGCCGCCAACAGCTAGTTTGCGCAGCGCTTGAGGCTTCCCAGGGGGTAGGGTGGGGGCCGTGCACTCAGGTGAGGAGGTAGAGAAGAGTGAGGGCAGAGGGCAGGAGGGGGCAGAAGTTGGGGTGGGGGACTTTGGGAAGGGCGACTGGAATAGGGATGGGAAGAGGCGTGGCAGGAGGCGCAGGCCTCAGTTTGATGGGGTGGAGCTGGGGGAGGGGGCTGGGACAGTCAGGGTGGGTGGACTGTGATGCGCTCTCGGCAATGCACCAAGTCCTCATGGTGCCCTCGTGTGTCGTGTTGGAGTTTGAGACCCTGATCTGTAGACCATTCCACTGACGATGTTTGTCCAACCTGCATCCCTAACAATCCCCAGTGAGGAGACGTCCCACAGCCTCCCTGTGCAATTTATTCCAGTGCTTAACCAACCTGACAGTTGGGAAGTTTTCCGTATGTCAAATCTAAACCTCCCTTGCTGCAATTTAAGCCCATGTGCTTCTTGTCTACCATTCTCAAAGGTTAGGAGAACAATTTTCACCCTCCTCCTTGTAACAACTATTTATACGTTGAAAACTGTTATCTGTTCCCCTTCAGGCTTCTCTTCTCCAGACGAACAAAACCCTAATTTTCAAGTTCTTCCTCATAGCTCATGTTTTCTAGACCTATTTCATCATTTTTGTTGCTCTTCTCTGACTTTCTCCACATCTTCCCTGAAATGTTGTGCCAGAAACTGGACGACACATACTGCCAGCTGAGGCCGTATCAGCGCGAGCAGAGCAAAAAATTCACTTCTTCACGTCTCTGCTTACAACCCGCTTATACATCCCAGAAAGGATGTTGCTTGTTTTTTGCAATAGTGTTAAACTGTCGACTCAATATGTAACGTTGTGATCACTCTGACCCGTCAACTCCCTTCCGCTGTGCTCCTTCGATAAGCCAGTCATTGCCCAGTCTGTTGGTGTGCAATGATTGTGCCTTCCTAATGGAAGTATGTTTAGTATTTTCGTCTATGAATCTTTTCTGTTACGTCAGACCATTTCTCCGTTTGTCTAGTCATTTTGAATTTTAATTCTCTCCTCCAAAGCACTTGCAACCCCTCCTAGCTTGGTATCATCTGCCAACTTTATAAGCGTACTCTCTATGCCATTATCTAAATCATTGATGAAGGTATTGAACAGAACCGGATCCAGGACCGATCCCTGTGGGACCCCACTAGACATGCCCTTCCAGCATGACTGTGAACCATGATAACTACTTTCTGTGAAGGGCTTTCCAGTCAGTTATGCTCCCACTTATAGTAGCTCCATCTATGTTATATTTCTCTGGTTTGTTTATGAGAAGGTCATGTGAGACAATAGCAAAAGCCTTACCAAAGGGAAGATATACCACATCTACCACTTTCCTCCATCCACAAGGCTTGTTACCCTGTCAAAGAAAGCTATCAGGTAGGTTTGACACGATTTGTTCTTGACAAACCCATGCTGACTGTTACTTATCACCTTATTTTAGAGTAGCAGCCGTGTTAGTCTGTAGCCACAAAAAGAACAGGAGTACTTGTGGCACCTTAGAGACTAACAAATTTATGCTCAAATAAGTACTCCTGTTCTTATCACCTTATTGTCTTCTAGGTATTTGCAAACTGATTGCTTCATTATTTGCTTCATTAGCTGTCTGGGTTCTGAAGTTAAGCTGACCGGTCTGTAATTCTCCAGGTACCTGAGTGATGCCATGTGGAAAATAGACAAGCGCAATTTTGCACGTGAAATGCACAAGCTGAACCAAATCAAAAGTAAATGTCAGCGCTCTGAACAACACTTCTGGAAGATAGAGCAGGTAAGATCACCATGGCTGTAGCACTGGCAGAACCAGAGCCCCTCCTGACCATTTTTGGTTTCTAGTTAAAATAAAAGGTCTTTTGCTGGCCTTGTTGCCAACTAACAACCTAACAGGTGGTTGGGATGGAAAAGACAATTAATGGCCAGCTAGTTCAGCCACTCAGCAGCACTAGTCCCTGTGAGAACTTCTCCAGCACTCCAGGTGTTAAAGCACTCAAGCTGCAGTATGTTGACCTAACAGTCTAGCGTAGACAAGGCCTAAGCTGGAAGAGACTTTTTAGGTCACCTCCAGGGTAGGCTGGTTCCCCGTTTTACTATGTCCATTTCTAAATGTGCTTCCTGCCCTTCTGCTGCCTAACAAATCTCATTGTCTGGAATCTTTTCCTGTTACTCAGTTGAAGTTTCCCCTTTCCTGATGTCCTCATTTTACCCATTCACTACTGGACTAATTCTTCCCCCTTTTTCATTACACACTCCAAAGACTCACAAAACCAGCATTGCCTGCTCCCCCCTGAATCTTATGCCCGAGGGCCAGAAGGAGCGTGAGAGCTGTGCAGATATGCCTGTCTCGGTGTTCATATGTAGCTGAGGCTGCATCTCCCTGCAAGCTAGGGGCATGTTTTCCCTGCTACCACTAGTAGAATAGCAGTGTAGCCATGGGAGTGTGTGTAGTGGCAGTGGAGGCACAGCTTAGCTGTGGTCAGTGCCCCCAGGTGAGTTCATACTCAGCACGGCTGAGCTGCACTTCCACTGCCACTACTCGTGCCACACTGCTGTTTACTCGTGCGAGCTTGATGAGAGCTAGCAGGAGTGTGTGCACACAAGCAGGGCTCACACCCCTCGCCCGGTGGGTAGAGTTCTCCTGAGACCAGGTGGCACACACTGCCTCAGGAGGGAGGATGTAGCTTGCTTCATTCAGCCAGGATGCCTCAGTGCCCATTAAGCAGAAGCATGCACCAACTCCTTCCCAGCCACTAGCCCAGTACTCCTTGACCCCTAGGCTGTCAGCAATAATGCAAGAGTGGGATGAGCCACTGTGTGCCACTAGCCAAACTCACCCTAGAACAGCCAACAGCTATATCCACACACAGATCTGGTTTCACTCCATGGACATTTTCCAATGAAAAAAGCATGTTGTCAAACAATTCCCCGTCAGCTCTACATAGCATGCAGGGGAGAGCTGCACTTTGGCTGCCCCTGCTCTGTAAGAATCCATGCCAAATCAATTTGCATAGAGATGTCACCTGGCCTAGCCGAGAGTCAGATTTGAGGATGAAAGTTAGTCATGGGCTTAATTGTGTTGAGTGAATCATGCCTCCAGGGCCACAACCCATGAGCAAAGCGGCAGCTGCTGTTTGCTGACTACAGGCTAGCCTGGTTATAGGAATATACTGTCTAAATCTGTCCAGTCAGCTTAATATCAGAGAGATCTTCTGTCAAGGGGATGCTGTGCCTGTCAGGAAGCTGATGGACTCAGGTAGCTAACACGTCTGTTCCACCATGGCTGCAGAGGTCTGGCTAGTTTTTCTGCCACTTCTCAGGACTGTCGTTTACTCTGTACAACACCCAGCGCAAAGCATAGGTCCTCGGGTTATAGATTCATAGATTCCAAGGCCGGACGGCACCACTGTGGTAGCCAGACCTAGTCAGACTACTGCGTAACACAGGCCAGAGAACTCCCTCAAAATAATTCCTAGAGCCGAGCTTTTTAGAAAAACATCTCATCTTGATTTAAACATCATCAGCGATAGAGAATCCACTGCAACCCCCAAATCTTTCAGTGTCACCGCTTCCCGGGTGATGGTCCCCCATCCTGTAAATATGGCCAACATACTTTGGTCCTAGATATATACATTTACATTTAGCTGTATGAAAAAGTGTATTGTTTGCTTGTGCCCAGTTTACTGAATTATCCAGATCGCACTAAATCAGTGATCTCTCCTCTCTATTTACCACTCCCCCAATTTGTATCATCTGCAAACTTTATTAATATGAGGATTTTATGTTTTCTTCCAAGTCATTGATGATAATGTTAAATAGCGTAGGGCCAAGAACCATCCCCATGGGACCTCAGTGGATACATATCCACTCAGTGACAATTCCCCACCTACAGTTACATTTTGAGATCGGTCACTTAGCCAGTTTTTAATCCATGTAATGTGTGCCATGTTAATTTTATAGAATTATAGGTTTTTAATGAAAATGGCACGCAGTGTCAAGTCAAGGGCTTTACAGAAGTCTATTACATCAGCAGTTACTTTTATCAACCAACTTGTAATCCCATAAAGAAAATCAAGTTAGTTAGATAGGAGCTGTATTCTATAAACCCATGCTGATTTGCATTAATTACATTACTCTCCTTGAATTCTTTCTTAATCAAATCCTGTATCAGCCACTCCATTATCTTGCTCAGGATCGATGTCAGGCTGACAGGCCTGAAATTACTTGAGTCATCCCATTTACTCTTTCTAAAAATTGGCACAACATTCATTTTCTTCCGGTCTTCCCTTGTGCTCCAATACTTAATGAAAATCAACATTAACGGTCCGGCAAGCTTATCAACCAGCTCTTTTAAAACTCTTGGATGCAAGTTATCTGGACCTGCTGATATAAAAATATCTAGCCTGAGTAGCTTCTGTTTAACATCCTCCAGATGGAGTGGCAAGAATGTTAACATCACCATCTGATGAGACTACACAATCTGTTTTTCTTCCAAATACAGAACAGAAATATTTATTGAATGGCTTCTGCCTTTTCTGCATTATTATTATTAACTCTACCCTGTCCACTTAGTAATGGGCCAATTCCATGGTCAGGATTCTTTTTGTTCCTAGTATTTTTCAAAAATGTACTTATTGTCCTTAACTCTGTTGGCCCTAGATTTCTCCTTAATGGGGCAGCAGAACTAGTTGATGACATCAAGAAGGCAGAGGTGTTTAATGCCTGTTTTGCTTGAGTCTTCACTAAAAAGGTAAATGGTGACCAGATAATATGAACTGTGTTGACTAACAAGAGGGAAAGAACTCAAGCCAAAATAGGGAAAGAAAAGATTAAAGAATATTTAGATAAATTAGATGCATGAAAGTCAGCAGGGCCTGAAGAAATTCATCCTAGGGTACTTAAGGAACTAACTGAAGCAATCTCAGGGTCATTAGCAATGATCTTTGAGAACTCCTGGAGAACAGATGAAGACGCAGAGAACTGGACAAGGGCAAACATAGCACTTATTTAAAGGGGGAACAAAGAAGACCCAGAGGGACTGTAGACCAGTCAGTCTAACTTGAAGCAATGTTAAACAAATGATTAAGCAGTCATTCTGTAAGCACCTAGAGGATAACAGGGTTATAAGGAATAGCCAAAAGGAATTTGTCAAGAACAAATCATGCCAAACAACCCTAATTTCCTCCTTTGACAGGGTCACTGGCCTACTGGATGGGAGAAGCAGTAGATGTGATACAGCTTGATTTTAGTCAGGCTTTTCACACGATAGTCTCATATGCAAACAAGGGAACTGGGCTAGATGAAATTACTGTAAGGCGGGCGCACAACTGGTTGAAAGACCAACTCAAAGAGCAGTTATCAATGGTTCGCTGTCACACTAGGGAGGCATGTTTAGTGGCATAATTTCATTAATGACTCGGTTAATGGAGTGGAGAGTACACTTACAAAATTTGTGGATGATCCCAAGATGGGAAGGTTGCAAGCACTTTGGAGGACAAGATTAGAGTTCAAAACGACCTCGACAAATTAGAAAATTTGACTGAAATCAACATTCTGAAATCCAATAAAGACTGTGCAAAGTACTTCATTTAAGAAGGAAAAATCAAACGCACAACTACAAACTGCGGAATAAGGGGCAAGGTGGCAGCACTGCTGGAACGAGTCTGAGGATTAGAGAGGATCATAAATTGAACATGAGCCTACGGTGTGATGCAGTTGCAAAAAAAGGCTAATGTCATTCTAGGGGATGTTAACAGGAATGTTTTATTTGAGACACAGGAGGTAATTGTCCCGTTCTACTCAGCACTGGTGAGGCCTCAGCTGGAGCACTGTGTCCAGTTCTGGGTGTCACGCTTGAGAAAAGATAAATTGGAGAGAGTCCAGAGAGAGCAAGAAAAATGAAAAAAGGTTTAGAAAACCTGACTGATGTGGAAAGGTTAAAAAACTGAGCATGTTTAGTCTTGAGAAAAGAAGAGTGGAAAGAATGGGGGAAACCTTGTAGCAGTCTTCATGTTAAGGGCGGTTATAAAGCAGATGGTGATCAATTGTCCTCCATGTCCACTGCAAGATTATGAAGAGCTTTGATCTATAGAAGAAATAGGGGTTGTGACGTTCATATTGTCAATGTCTTTTTAATGTTTTAAGCTGTTTGAAGGACCACAACAATCAGTGCCGGCTCCAGGGTTTTTGCCGCCCCAAGTGGCAGAGGGCGGGGGAAAGCCACGGTGGCGATCAGCGGCAGCTCCACCACGCCGCTTTCTTCTTCGGCGGCAATTCAGTGGCAGATCCTTCCCTCCGAGAAGGACCGAGGGACCTGCTGCCAAATTGCCCCTGAAGAGCCTGATGTGCCTCCCCTTCCCCTTGGCCGCCCCAAGCACCTGCTTGCAGAGCTGGTGCCTGAAGCCGGCCCTGACAACAATGCTAAGATCTCATCTCCTCATGTTATTTCCACCAGGCAGGAGAAAGACCTAGGCCATGATCTTTGGTTTGAGTCGCAGCGGGTACCTTTTCTCATGACATTTTGGACCTAGCGATGAGACATTAAAAACCTGTGAAAATGTAAATACAAATCAGTGAATCACAAAGCCCCGGCCCAGCCCTGCACCTCAACCTGCTGCCCTAGTGACATCCAAGTCATTTCTTTGGACTGCTCAGATCTGTTCATGAGTGTGACTTCCCTGATGTTAAAATCCTCTAAATCAGGAGTTGTCCTGGCTTCATTTGCATAGGGAGCCAGAGGGACGCCCTTAGAGATCCTGCTGAGATATTTGCCTACTTTCACCTGGGCTGCAGTTGACTCTTTAGACACACTACTCATTTCACCCTTAGGGTGGAACGCAGCAGCTGCTTCCGAGCACATGCTGACATGACCCGAGAGTTCAGGATAGGAATTGAACACTATGCCCCCAGGAAACCGTAGGGGGAATTTTTAGGCAGCCAAAATATTAACATGAGCTGGAATGTGGCCAGAACCCAGAACACTGAATTAACATTACATCTAAGGAAGAAGGCAGCTGCCGCATCACAGTGTCTTCTAGTAGCGTGTCATTCAGCACTGATTCAGAGGAAAGACCTCCCCCTACCAAATCATGTTTAGAAAACACCTGCCAGGCGTTCTGGCTCCTTAACATGTTTTAACCTAATATGGCCTGGTCTGGATGACAAATGTTCTATCTAATGACACAGGACTGACTTCATTCTGTGTGTGTTTATTACAGAGGGAGCAGGAATTGTTGAATAAAGTGGCATTTTCTAACTGGCTTAGACTGAAGCAGCAACAGCAGTTGCCTGACTCTACTAAAAGGATGCATTTTCCCGAGGACAGAGTGAAGCTGGATGCTGTCCCCAAGAAGCAAGTGGCTAAAATACCTCCTGGAGAAAAAAAAATCAGCGTACAGGCCAAGCATAGGGCAAAGGTTAAAGGGGAACCTCGTTTATCTGCTGCTGCTCAGCCCCCCGCTACGAAATCACAGCGAGCTTGGAATGGCAGCGTCAATCCATCCTCTCCTCTGGTGACAAACATATTCCGACCTACAACAGTCCGGCTGGGCACCAACCCTGAGGCCTGTGGGGATCATGACTTCAGCTCCTTCTTGTTTCTCTCCCAGGACTCGCACGGCCAGCCGGTGATCGAAATGGCTTACAATGGCAGACTTTCCCCTGTCCCCAACCTGCCCTATGAAGTGATCAAGAGGAGCCTGTTCCCCCATGCTCGGCCCATCAGAGTAACGATGCCGCAGGGATTTAAACCCACACACATCTTTGATGTGAAAAGGAAGCGGCTCCCGAGCCTGGAGCACCGGTGGACGGACGAAATGGCTGTGAGCTTGCGGGAAACCCTGGACCCAGCATTCAGAGCTACGCTAAAGGCTCACCTCTCTGCAATCAACCACAGCAGCTAGAACTTCCATCTGCAAAACCAGGGCTTCATCCTGCGAGGCGCTGACCCCCCTCCAACTCCCACTGATGTCAGTGAAGAGCAGAGGGTGCTCAGCACCTCAATGGATCAGCCCTCATATGGATACTCTCCCCCTACTTCCATGCTGCCTTTTTCTGACTCTTGGCTTTTGAATATTCAGCTTAAAATGGCTTTGACTGGCATAACCCAGCTATGTGACTTCCTGAGCTGGAGCAGGTAAGGAGTCGGTATCACTAACACCTGAAGTGCCTTATGATCATAAGAGAATTAGCCAGGAAAACACTAACTCAAAGATATCAGCCATTTAAACTAGGACGTGCATTAAACCTACTGCTCTTCTGTGCTAAAGCCTTGTGTCCTTGCTCACCAATACAACCGAATTCCGGGTGTTTTGGGATTACTGGGCTGATGTCTCCAGAACCTCGCTTCTTCCACCAGACCAGTAACGACTCCACAGCAGCACAGAACCTGATGGGGAGGACAGGCCCCAGAGTGCCAAGGATTTGCTGCCCAACAAATTCTAAGCTTTCCTACAGAGCCCAAGATCCACATGCTCTCTCTGCTTCTTGGCACCACGCTGGCAGTGGGGTATGGGCCCTGGCTAAGCTTTCCCTCCCTGCTATAAAAAGATATGCTCAGATGCAGTTCACAGCAGGGGCAAAAGATCAGGCTGGATTGAACTGAAAACATGGCAGGCAAAGCCTATGCTGCCTTCCTTCAGAGTATCCATCGTTCCCATGGATTAAACAGAGCCCACACAGACCTGGGCCCCTATTTCTCTGCATTTCTTTGGTGTCACAACCTCAGGTTTCATTTTCAAACGTAGTCTCTAACCCTTCTGGCTGCCAGCTGTGAGCTGATGCGGTACTGCCAGCCAGAGGTGGCAAACAGTTTGAAGCAGAGCTGGCAGCTGCACTGTTTGTCTCCATACAGTATTAACTCTGAAACCTACCACTCACATCTCTGCACTGTTAATCTTAAACATATTTGCAAAAACATCCAACTGAGGTGCCTAATCCAGGGCTGTTTTTTTTAATACAGTGGCAGATATTAGGGGGACAATCATAGGATTGTAGGAGTGGAAGGGCCCTTGAGGGGTCACGGCAGGACTAAGTACTATGTAGATCAGTGGTGGACAACCTGCGGCCTGTCAGAGCAATCCGCTGGCGGCTGCAAGAAGTTTTAAATCAATCGTCTGCAGGCATGGCTGCCCGTAGCTACCAGTGGCTGCAGTTTTCCGTTCCCAGCCAATGGGATTGTGGAAAGCGGCACAGGCCGCAGGGACATGCTGGTCTCCACTTTCCGCAGCTCCCATTGGCCAGGAATGGCAAACCGCAGCCACTGGGAGCTATGAGCGGCCATGCCTGTAGATGGACAATGTAAACAAACTTCTTGCAGCCCACCAGCAGATTACCCTGATGGGCTGGGTGCAGCCTGCAGGCCGAGATTGCCAACCCCTGATGTAGATCATCCCTGACAGGTGTTTGTCTAACCTGCTGATAAAACCTGCAATGGCAGAGATTCCACAACCTCCCTGGGCAATTTATTCTAGGATGCCAAGGTGAAAAAATTCAAGCACCACTGCACCTCCCAAAATATGTTATATCAGCCCCTGCCCCACAGAAGGGAGGGGGAAAGAGGGAGATCCTACAGAACTATGCTCATGACTGTCCTGGTAATTATGATGGTATAATCAGGTCCTCACACAGGGCAGTTTTCAGAGGATAGACTGGACAGTTGGGCAAACACGTTAGCCAGTTCTTGGCTTATCAAAAAATTAGACAAGAGTCCCATCTTTCCTCCACCATGTACTTCACTGCAAGCTGAACTGAGCTTCTGTAGTAAGATCCCTACAGCAGCTTCACCCAAATTAAACAGGGAGGTAATTGAATAAATATGAAAAATAGTCAGCAAATTGGAGATGGGTAAACTGAGGCATGGAGTACATGTCTTGCTCAAGCCCCCCGGGAGTTCTTCATGCCGGATCCTGTAGAGGCGCTTCCTCATTTTCTCCTCAGTGTTTAAGCTCTGCATTCGGGTGACAGGGCTGATTCATGCATCATTTGTGCAGATTTAACCATATGAGTTAAGAGACAGAAACAACTGAATCAATGCAACTCCCAAGTGCGGATGCAGAATAAAGGGGTTTATCAGTATAGCTGATTCTCATAATTAGATCAGCAACTTTGTAGTGGTCTAATTCCATCCACTCTAAGGGCTTGCGCTGATGAAACTGAATTAGTTTCTAAACCAGTAGTTAAATCAGCCCAAGAGCTGTACAGCTCAGTCTTAATGAAGAACCTCAGCCTGCACTCCTCCACCCCTCTCCTCCTGCATTTTAGCTGTTTAGGGTCAGGTTTTGCAGGTGGATCCATGTGGACAGATCCTGTGCCCACATGAGCCCAGCTGAAGTCAATGGACCTTTACACACTATGCGAGTTCAGCTGCATGGACCCAGTTAATAGATTTTAAGGAACCATCAGATCATCTAATCTGACCTCCTAATAACTCGTGCTTGGCTGAAGCATCTTCCAGAAAGCCTGCAAGCTGAATTTAGACATCAAGAGGTGAAGAATCCACCAATTCCCTTGAGATTTTATACTGAAGGTTTCCCTTCCCCAGTTAGCACCTTATTTCTGATTGGAATTTGTCAGGCTTTAACTTCCAGGCATTGGTTCTTGTTCTGCCTTCCTCTGCTAGATTAACGACTCTGTTTGTACCCAGTATTTTCTCCCCATGAAGGTACCTATACACGGCAGGGTCCTGGGCTGTGGTCAGAACTCCTAGGTCCTCTGGTAATAAATAACTGTAATCAAGTCACCTCAATCTTTTTGATACACCCAACAGACGTGTTCCTTAAATCTCTTATGATAAGGCATTCTCTCCAGGCCTCGAGTCACGTGTGGCTCTTCCTGGTACCCCCTCCAGTTCTTCACCATGCTTTTAAAAGTGTTACAGAATCTGGGCCTTACACGTTGAGCTTTTTGACACAGGATTAGCAAAGTATTGTACAGATCATATTTAGTGCTAAACAAATCATACACACTTCACCTGTAGCCCTCTTACAAACAGGAGCATTGGACTGCTTCAGGGCTTGATAATTATGATTGTGGTGAAGCGTCAAGAGGGAGACAGCAAATTTCAGCTCCTTTGATCATAAGGCAAACTGCATCTAGAACCTTTATTGAAAGAGAGAATTGGTACTTGAACAGAAATCACGCTGCCATTAAATTCAACATGAGAATGACAGATATTGTCAGAGGATCCCCCAGTCAAAGCCTGCGGTTTCCAGGCTCTTCTCAATACACAGGATAGATTTCAACAGCTCTCAGTGGCCCTCATCCAGAGCTGGCCCACGAGAGAAGAGATTCATGCCTCATGGAATCTTCATAAACCCTTTCAAAATGCTGAGTAGATGCTGCCTGGAGGCAGAACTCCCAGTTCCAAAGTGTGGCACCACCTTAATGAAAACATCTTTATGCCAGTTAAAGGTGACCAGCAAAGGGGCAAAAATGAGGTTGGGCCCTGGTTTTGCTTCTTTATTATACATAAAAAACACCTACAAGTTTTTCCCCCTGCTCTCACTGAACATTCAGGGTTTCTCAAACTCTTCCCCGCCCAGAAGACTCCACGGGTGGCTGGAAAACTGTATGGCATTGGAAACCCGATGGAGAAGGGAAGCGATTGTTATTCACAGCTCTGAACGCTGGGCTCTCTGGTTTTGTCAACACCAATTTAGCTCAACTGGCTAACACAGCAAGGAGAAGAGCTCTTTTTGTGGAAGAGTCAACATCCTTAAATGAAAAGTTTAGGGGGCCTACAAGCCACTTCTGAGCCCTCCAACAAGACTTCTAGCAAACCCAGGGAAGACAAAAGTTGAAATGTCTTAGGTTAAAACAAGCAGAAAAAAAATTATATAAAAAACTCCCTTTAGGCCATCTTTAATCATCATCATAAAGCGGCAAAAGACGCACGTCTCATTTTTATCCCTAGCAAGTCACCTTTAAGAGCTGCAGGAGCAGAGTGCATCAGTGCACAGACACCTTGTAGTCTCGGCCTCTAGGTCTGGATCACGGATACGCATGTTGTAATGAGCAAGTGAGCTGCGTCACCAGCTCGCTCCATCGCTGGCAAGCTTCCAGACAGAAATGTTTTGGAATTCAAGAGTTTGGTTATTTTTTGAAATCATGGCTGTACGCAAACCCCAGTTAGACACTGCGTGTGCTCCTCCTGCCCTCGGACAAACTATGCCCTACAAAGGCTTTTGGCTTTAAATAAGAAAAGATGGCAATGCCTCACATCATGGTCTCTGAACACAATGCATAGTTCGCGGAGGCTGTCGCCCTCCTGAAACTCAATTTGAGCAGAACCACCTCCTTGTTAGCAAGTCCCAGGGGATGATCGGAGAGGTATAAAAAGGCAACCTCCTGCATTTGCACCACCAGAGGTGTCGAGCACGCGTCTTTGACACGGCAGCTGCCTCTGGCCGTTGCACAGATTATACGTTCCTAACAAAATCCCTCGGAGAGAAGTGGAGGAGTGGGGGGTTCGCTGCTGACCCAGGGACAGCGCTGATGTTCACACCCAGCTGGGGTCTTCCCTTCGGCTTCATCACAGTTCATGCCAGCCGCGGGGCGGGGGTCAATACATCTTTTGTCGACTGGGCAGGATGGCCTCCTTGATGAAGGAGAAGATGAGGAGGATGCCGGAGCGCTTACCCCTCTTCCCCTTGGTGAAGTAGTTTGATACCACGTCATCTGTGGAGACAGGGAGCGCGGGCCAGTAAGATCAAATCCACCAAATATTGCACCACGAGCTGTCTGAACAATCATTCGGTCTTGGGAAAAGAAGAGTCCCCACTCCGCTTCCACCTCTCGCCATGGTGGAGTACAGGAGTCGACGGCAGAGTGATTGGGGATCGATTTATCGTGTCTACACTAGACATGATAAATCGAGCCCCGACAGATCAAGCACTTAGATAGCTTCTGCTGGACGCCCAAATTTTGCCCAAGTGGGAGCAACAGCAGCTACTTGTTAGCTCCCCGGGGGTATCTAATACAGCTGCATTTCATAAGATGGAACACTAATCCCTGGCTCTTACAGAACTCTTCATCAGCAGATCTCAAGCGCCCCACAGTCTTTAGTGTATTTATCCTCACAACGCCCCCCGTGAGGCAGCGAAATATCCCCACTTTACAGCTGGGGCACCCAGGCACAAGAGAAGCTAAGTGACTAGCCAAGGTCACACAGGAAGTTTGTGAACGCACAACTGAACCCACAGTTCCCAAATCCTAGGCTAGTGCCCTAACCACTGGGCAAACCTTCCTCATCTTTGACATGGGGGCCTAGTTCACAAAGACCACAAGGCTCCAGCAGGATTGCTGGCACTGCCAGACCACTCCTTAATAGGTTTTCTAAGTATATATCCTGCCCAGTTTTAAATGCCTTCCGCCCCACTATCCAGCCCTTCAGATCAAGTGGGATATGTGGTCTCCGTAAGTCACACCCTCTGGGATCGAGGGGAGGGTAACAGATGAGCATTTGCTCGAGCTGGTTCCCAGAACATCAAACGTACGCACCTCCAGGCTGCACCGTAGAAGGTAGGACATTCTCTCCGGCCGACAAGGACACAAAAAATGCAAAGGGAATTAACCACAAGCAGAACGTGAAGTAGGCAAGAACCTGCAGGTGAAACATGAGAGGTAGTGAGAGACCAAGCTACCATCAAATCACAACAGACTCACTGCAGCAGCTGCAACTAACAGTCTGGAAACATCGGGTTGCCTAACCGCTAGGTTTCCACACGGACATTTCTCCTGGGGCAGAAGCCCACAAACTAGCAGCGTCTTGGTAGTCAAATCCAAGGATGGCAAAAATGGCCTTTCAGACATTTTAGAGGGTGGGAAGGAAGGGGGAAGAAATGCTCTGAGTGCCAAATAGGCGGTATCCCATGGGCTCAGACAGGAACCTTTCCCTGCTTCTGTGTCATCTGATAGCCTGCCATGCTCCGGGAGCTGGGAGGCAGATACGGAGAAAGCTGAAGTAAGACCAGACTAGAAGATAACAGGTCTCCAAGGTGAAGCCTGGTTCTCCACTAGATCTCCACAATAACCCTCTGGCCATAACTAGCATGCACACATCTTTATTTAGCTGTGTAGAAACCACTAGCTTAAATTCAGGTCTTGTCTACCCCAGAATACTCTAGGCTGTCTAGTGAACTGGGAGATTTCATGCCTTTATTTAGGCTGAGGAAGCACGAAATCCACATTTCTGGATCCTTCAGAGAATCCCCTGGCAAAAAACATCCCCCAAAGAACCCAAAAGTGAAGACTCAACATCCCTGATATGGAAAAAACAAGCAGAAAAAAATACTTGGAGAAGTCCTGAGAGAAAATACTGTCAGGGCATCTTTAATAAGGGCCAACAAAGAAGGGGAAGCCCCCAGATTGGGGAAAGCTGTTTTTTCTCGGCAGGTCACCTCTGACCTCCCTTCTCTTCTCCTCGCCTCCCACCAGCACTCCACTCCACACAGCTCAAACGTCTACAAAGGCTTAAAGAGATGCTTCTCCCAAATCGTCTCTTACCTCTGAGAATGGGTAATACTCGTCAGCAAAGTACTGGAACGCTAAGTAGTGGTTCAATATAACAAGCACTGCCAAAGGAAAGGAGAGAGTGAATTGCCAGATTTAAAGCAATACCCATCACCCTGCTTATTTTGCAGGCTCATTGAAGTGAGGCACCTTCCCTGACCGTAGGGCCCTGGAAAACAGTAGTACGAAAGCCATCAGAGATACAATCATACCGTTACTTTGCCCCCAGCAATGGATCCAACACAAAGTCAATATCTTACTACCACCAGGATAACCCCTCTCGTCACAACACAAACATCTCTGATGACAAAGGAAGTGCAGTTCAAGTGGCCAGAGCAGAGAGCTAGGACACCTGAGTTCTTTGCCACTGATTGTGTGTGATAACGGGCACACTTCTCTGTTGGGGAATTCCAGGAGGAGGAGTCTAGCATCCGTAAGGCTCTAGGACACACAACGGTTGAAGACAGTCATGTCCCAGTACTGCTTCACAAGGAGAGTTTTAAATGGGGAGGAATAGCAGGCCATGTTGGAAGGTGGCCAGGAAAGAGGGTTTAACACCTCTAGCTCTTGCAAGAAGTGTCACCGGCTTTCTAAGAGCCAGGAGGAGTCAGAACTTGGTTTTATATCTCACTCAAAAGAGAGCATTGCCAACAGCACAGCACCCCATAGTGCCACGTCTGGGCACTGCTCCAGAACTGACCCAGAGCAGCGACTCCACCTTCTGGAGCACCAACACCACTTCCTACAGTCCCTTGGAGATCTCCTATGCAAGAACAGACCCGACCCCATCCTGCACACACGCAGCAATCTGAGGATCAAACCACCAGGGGGTTGGGCTTGTAGGACACCTGGAATGCCAAGCTCCAGAGGACATGCCAGTGGAGAGGTGCTCTCCTTTTCAGGAAGCAGACAGACTCACATTAGACATTTAGAACTAAAGGTGTTTTTTTTTAAATCATATACCCAGAGCTCTCTAGAACATACACAGGAACGCTGAGAGATCACGTCAGGAGTCGTTTAAATAATTCAGTGCTACTGAAATCATGTAAATCTACGTAGCTGCTGACACACCAATGTTCTAGCTAGTCCAATGTCTTACTTAGATGAAGCTTGTCCCAGCATAGCAGACAAGTACAACGAGGCAGTATCAGAGCTGCAGCTTCATACTTGCAGTGTATGAAGTAAAGAGTCCAACTAGGGTGCTGGTGTTGGAAGACCATAGCTCAGTACTGCTCTATTGTCCCCCAGTGGTCCCATCTCTGTCTAATGTCTCTTATAGTTTGTTGTGAGCTCCCTGGGACACGAACTACCTCTCTGTTGTCTGTACAGCAGCACACAAGGGGGCCCTGGTCTACGACTGGGGGTTCCTAGTGTGATGGTGTGTAACAAGAACGATAACGGGGGGCAAGCTACCTGTTACATCACCTAATGTATCACTACCGTTGCACAACTGCAATAACTCTGGCCAGGTCTACACTGCGACTTTAAATCGGTTTAATGGCCGATATACCGATTTAACGCTGTACCCGTTCACACGACGTCGTCATTAATATCGAGTTAAACGGCTCCTTAAATCGATTTCGGAACTCCTCCCAGGCGAGAGGAGTAGCGCTAAATTCGAAAGTCCTGATCCATCGAGCTGGACACGTGGGAAAGCAGGTAAACTAGTCATTTCTAAAGCGTCTTGGTGGCTGTCCGCATTTCCTTTTCCCGGCACTCCATCATCCGAGTTCGCGATTGCGGACCAGAGCGGTTGCGCCCAATGTGCTTGCACCTCTGGGGATGCCGCCCGGAGCAATCACGTCGATTTCCCCCACACGAACTAATCCGAGATTATCACATCGCAACT
>NC_133773.1:144625876-144634297 GCF_003597395.2 Chelonoidis abingdonii | reverse complement strand
TGAGGAACAGCTACCCACAGTGCACCGCTCCTGAAATCGATGGTAGCTTTGGACCATGGACGCAAACAATCGATTTCGTGATCCCACTGTGGACGCGCTAAACCGATTTTATTAGATCTGTTTTGTAATATCGGTTTAAGCTAATTCGAAATAATCGTGCAGTGTAGACGTACCCTCTGATACAAAGTACGTCACGCAAGGTATCAATGGAAAAGCTGCCATCTGCTAAGTACGACGATTCTGTTTATATGCATGTAACATCTTTGCATCGGACGTTACAAACATTGGCGGTGAATTTGTATCTCAGACGTGTTGTGTTTGTGGGTGACACTCCCCAGCCCAATTTACATTCAGACTAGCCATCCCCAGTTGGTCAGCCACGGAAAGGCATCAGCTCTTCAGAGAGCCTTTCCTGGGGATGCCTCAGTGTGGAGCCAATGGCTACCCTTCTGATTCAGCAAAGCATGTAAAGACATGTGAGCTAAGACTCCATCTTTTACAGTGACTTTCCATGACCATGTGAGCCTGTGTTCCATATTCGCCAGGAACTTTCCATTCACAAGAGCCAAGCTAGAAATTGCAAGCTGTGCTATCGCTGCTTTGTTTCTCATCTCTGGACTGTGATTTTTCTAAGGAAGCTTGGAACAAAGGACCGAATGACCCTCTACCTGTTGGGTGAACCATAGAGAGTTATTACAAGCCAGCAAACTGAACATCACTGCTATGATCCTGAGTTAGAGACTCTGGAAATCACTTGTAATGTATACGACCCTTAACTATTTAACAACTCTCTTCTTTTCTTTTTATGTTATTAAACCTTTAGTTTTTAGTTACAAAAGGACTGGCATCAGTGTGATTTTGGGGTAAGACTGAGATAGATATTGACCTGGAGAAGTGGCTGATCCTTTGCGATTGGAAGAACTTTACATACAATGAATCCGGTTCTCAGTAACCTCATCGTAAAGACCAGATGTCTGGGTGGGGATAAGCACTGGATTGCCCAGGGGACTCTGTTTTAGCTTCTTGATAACCAGTGTGGCGATACAGAAGCTCATTTTATTACTGGTTTGGTGAATCTAATGTTAGAATAGCCACCAGTTTGGGATGCGTCTGCCCTATCATCAGTCTGTCCTGAATTTGGCATTCTCAGCTGTGACCCACACCAGGCTGGTCCGCACCTCGGTGCTATACTAATGCAAATAATAAATAATGAGAATTTGTTCAACTTTCTTTTTAGTTCAAGAACATGATCAAGTGAAAAATCCTTTACCTGCATTACTAACAGCTAAACATTATTAGACTAAAATCATTTTAACCATCTGAATTCACCATTCCTCAGTGACTGTTTCCCTTTCCTTGTGCTTCACGCAGACGGGACAGGAAACTAACTGCTCAGTTTTGCTTTCTCCTGGGCTGGCAGGACAGTTGTTAATTAATCACACAACTTAGCCCATCAACGGCACCTTCCACCTGAGCATCTCGAGGTGAGCATCTCGAGGAGCCCCCAGGGGACAAAGAAATGTTACCATGCCCAGCTGGGGAGCCTGAGGTACAGAGGGCCAAGGACTTCCCCAAGATCACACAGGAAGTCAGTAGCACTGCTGGGAATAGAACCCAGGAGGCTGTAAAGCTGGGGTACCCACAGCAGAAGGAATGCTGAAATCCAAACCTTAACACCCACTGATTTAAATCCAGCGAGCCGCTTCTTTTCCTGGGTGATGCTCTCAAACGATCTCAAATTCCCAAATTAATTCCTGATCCCAGGCCTAAGCTCCTTTCCTCTGCACCGTCGGCCCCTAAGCACCATATGGGGTGTATTTTCCATCGAGTAGGAAAAATTACGGCGTGATGGGGTTTATACAGCTCTCCTGGCACTGCTGTAGGAGTACACGCACTATCCTAGCGCACATCCTTTCCCAAAACTTTTCCAGTCTGCTTTAAAAAATATATTTGTCTTTTATCAAATATATCTCCCACAGAGCATCTGATGAGCACCAGGAATTCTGATCCTTAAGTACAGAGCAGCATCTCCTACAAGTGCAGTACTTACAGGCTGATAGCATGGTCTGGTGGGTACAGCAGACCCTCAGTTCTGGTTCCACCTGTCATTGCTGTGTAACTCTGGGCAAGTTACTCCAGGAAGGAAGAACAGATTTGAACATAAGAACGGCCAGACTGGGTCAGACCAAAGGTCCATTTAGCTCAGTATCCTGTGTTCCGACAGTGGCCAACGCCAGGTGCCCCAGAGGGAATGAACAGAACAGGGAATCATCAAGTGATCCATCCCCTGTTGCCCATTCCCAGCTTCTGGCAAACAGAGGCTAGGGACACCATCCTTGCCCATCCTGACTAACAGCCATTGACTGACCTGTCCTCCAGGAATTTATCTAGTTCTTTTTTGAACCCTGTTATAGTCTTGGCCTTCACAACATCCTCTGGCAAGGAGTTCCACAGGTTGACTGTGAGTTGTGTGAAGAAATATTTCCTTTTGTTTGTTTTAAATCTGCTGCCTATTCTTTTCATTTAGTGACCTCCTAGTTCTTATGTTACGAGAAGGAGTAAATAACACTTCCTTATTTACTTTCTCCACACCAGTGATGATTTTATAGACCTCAGTCATATCCCCCCTCTTAATCTCTCCTCATATGGAAGCCACTCCATATCCCTAATAGTTTTTGTTGACCTTTTCTGACCTTTTCCAATTCCAATATATCTTTTTTGAGATGGGGCGACTACATCTGCACGCAGTATTCAAGATGTGGGGATACCACAGATTTATATAGTGGCAACATGATATTTTCTGTCTTATCATCTATCCCTTTCTTAAAGATGCCCAGCATTCTGTTCGCTTTTTTGACTGCAGGTAGGAGACAGGACTTGAGGGTAAGAGACAGGACTGAAAGCCAGTAGATCTGGGTTCTGTTCCCGGCTTTGCCATAGGCTATCCACCTCTACCTGTGCTTTATAATCCCCAGATGCAAGGTGCTGAGCTGAGATCAACATATTCCATTAGCACAGCATTTGCTAATGCCGCAGGATGTGTTGCAAAAGACTCAGATGTCTAGGACTAGCTGGCCCAGAGACATAGCTGAACCTGTGGTGAAGGTGGCAGAAGATCCTGAGGTGGTCTCCGCCCTCTCAAATGCCTGTCCCCTCGCCAGCAAACCCCAGCGGCACACAGTCCCCCTGCTCCCCAAAGGCAGCCAGACTCACCGCACGACAGTATAAAGTTTGGCGACGTCAGCATGATGAAAGGGAACGTCTGCAGCAAGCCGAAATAGACCAGGTTGGTGAAGAGGCCCACACCCACCATGAAGCCAGGAAATCGTTCAAAGAGGTACAGGCCTACGAGCACTGCTGTAGAGAACTGAAACAGAGAAACGCCCCAGCCACAGTTAATCCAGTCTCTCTGTCACGTACACAGGGGAGTTGCAAGTGCTCAGTTCATCCAAGGCCAGGCCCAGAGACAGCTGTGTGACCTGTGATTGCTCTACAACAAGCCTGTGGATATCTGGGTGACATTTGATGGCCTATTACATACAGATCCGGCCAGAGCTAATGGTCCATTCTGGCCTTAAACTCTATGGGACTATGAATCTGTCTCCAGGACGTGTTGTGGCAACTTCAGATCACACTAAGTTTCAGCTGCTGCAAGTAACAGTGACCTTACACTGCCAAGGGGACCTGCTGATGTTACCACCCCTCGCTGATCCCCACCTTGAAGGCCTTTTGGAGCGGCTCTCTAAATCATCCCTCTCCCCTCTGTCGTGCAGGCTCCGCTCCTCTATTTAAGAGGTCAGGATGCATGGACTCAGATGTCCCTTTCAGTCCTGCCCAAGGGGATCAGCCAAGCAAAGGGAGTTTCTCTAGGGGCACAGTGCCACAGAAGCACCTTCCCTGGAGGCAGGAGCTCTCTGCCACTCATCTGTAAGGCAGTATCTGCTGAGCAGGGAGGTCTACTGGATAGAGCACTGGGCTGGGAACTCAGGAGACCTATGTTCTAGTTCTGACTCTGCTGCTGGTCTACAGGCAACTTTAGGCAAGTCCTTTGCCCTCTCTGTGACTCAGATTCCCCATCTGTAAAATGGGACTAATGACTGACCTCCTTTGTAAAGTGCTTTGAGATCTACGGACGAAAAGGGCTGTGTAAGAGGTGTTGTTTTTCATAGAACCACAGGATCAGAAGGGACCGCAAGGGGCATCTAGTCTAACCCCCTGGCAAGATGCAGGATTTGTAGCGTCTGACCCATCCCAGACAGAGGGCTAGTCAGCCACCTTTTGAAAACCTCCAGTGAAGGAGCTTCCACAACCCCCCTAATGCAGACCAAGTTTCTGTTCCCTCCCATTGCAGCCTGGAAAGCAGGGAGCATGGCCCCTCCCTCCCAACCACCTCAGCAGCCCCAGGAGGAAGGAGTAAGGCAGGGCTGTGCAGTTCTCTCCCTGGGGAGTTTGGCTGCAGTACCCAGCTGGCTGTTTTGCAAAACTGTGTATTGTGGCAGGCAGACCCCTGATTGCCCAGAGCCCCTTGTTTTTACACATTCATGATCTTCTTTGCTTCAGGGTTGCCAAGAGGATTCAAGGGGCCTGGAGCAAAGCAATTTTGAGGGCCCCTTTCATAAAAAAATGTTGCAATACTATAGAATACTACAGTCTCGCGAGGGCCCCTGAGGGGCCCGGGGCAAATGGCCCCACTTGCCTCCCCCTCTGGGCAGCCCTGCTTTGCTTCCCCATTCTAGGCACTGACTGAGAACAGTTCTTCATTTCATGGGCTGATGCTTCCCAGAGCCATTGACCTTGCTCTTTGCCAGATTATTTGGGGCTGGTGCTTTTACCTGGGCTGTTGATCCCTAAAATTGTAACATTCTGCATTGATTTTACTGCCTGCCCTTCACAGGCTAACTAAGAGGAGACTTGGGCTAGTAAAGGTTCATGGGCTAGCCCATGTCTAAGTGGCCCCTCAAAGATAATCTAGTCTACCTCCCCGCCACCGCGGGACTGTTATGAGCACAAACAGCCAGAGACTTACCCAGATCATGTATTTGATTATTCTGCTAGTAGCTACAGTGTATTCTTCTATTAGCTCCGCCAGATAGTAGAGGCCAGCGGCTAGAAGGGAAACAGAGGGGTTATTTTAGGCTCAGACTCTCACTGCAGCTCACAGCCAGAAGCTGCTCACGCCAACTAGACCGGTCATTTCGAGGGGATTTCAACCCCACAGATTCACAAACTCCAAAAGCACTGGAAGCCTTGTAGCCGTTGTCAAAACATTGTGGCCTGGACTTTCACAGCTGGGCTCTAATTGGAGGGGCCTCCAGTTTTGGCTGCCCAAATTGAGTAACACTGGCCTGGTTTTCACGGGGGCTGGGCAGTTGACTTCATTTGAAAAACTGGATGTGCGTATCTAGGAAAAACAGTTCCACCATTACGGCAGGGCTCACCAAGCAACTTGGACTGGATGGGCTTGAAGTCGGTAATGATCAGCCCGTTGTGGGGTGATGTACAGATGCAGAACAGAAGACAATCCCTGCCCTAAGAGCTTACAACCTAAAGGTGAGACACACCAGATGGGTGAAACAATTTACAAGCAGAGCAATCCAAATAGGATTTTAAGCACAGACCAGGTGTGCCTGCGATTTGCAGCCAACCAACACCAATGATCATAGTTACAGCTGCTCTTGCAGTTTCAAGTGGAGGTTCTTCAGACCCCATCTAAACTGTTGGGTGATGTCATTGGGCACTGTTAAACTGCCATCCTTCCACTCCAGAGGTGGGTGCATTTCAATGATGGGGGAGGCATGATCCAGGGTGGATAAAAATCAATGTTTTTTAAAAAAAAAAAATTAAAAAAAATTTTTTTTTTATTTAAATCGAATTTTTCTGATAAAATGCTTTTTGAAGAAAAAAACTTATCTAAAGATAGTTTTAATTAAGATACATTATAGCTCAAAGATATCTCCTCATGGAACAGGGATTATAAATTCTAATTCTATAGTATGAGACACTATATTCATGTAATGTTTAAGAAAAGTTTTGAAAATGAGTTTCAATGGTTCATGGATTAGGGACCCAATTTTATGGGGTTCCAGGGACTTCTGTATAGATTATTTAGGTTAATCTTTCAATCAACCCAATGGGACTCAGTGCTCAGTCTAGAAGATATCATCAGAGATACTTAGTTTTGCAGTTCTCAAACTGTGGATTTGTTTCTCCAGAGATAACATGCTTGTTAACAGCAAAAATGTTTTCAATAAATAAATATATAGAGATGAGAAATAACAGACCTCAACCCTATTGTCCCTCTACAAATTTGTGTAGACGGAGTCAATCCCTTACCTCTCCCTAAAAGTGCAAAGTTCCAAAAACTTCAATGAATAGAAGGCTGTTGGGGGCGGACTACATCTGGACAAGGAGAAGTCTGGAGATAAATGTGAGAAGGAAGGGACAGGCAGTAGAAACAAAAGTGAAACTGTTTGAGCAGCATACTCCAGAAGTCTTGAGCTCTTTCTGAGGGTGGCCCTCACTGATTTGAGATCTATCATACCACCCTCTCACGAGAAGGGAAAACCTATAATGGCAGCAGGGTATAGAAGACACCCTGTTTGGGAATAAGAACCATTCAATAAACATATTTGCTGATGATGTTTTAAAGAAAGTCTCACCAGCGAACTGGTGGAAGTCACTTAAGCACTTGGATTCAGACACTGCTGAAGTGATAATCTCACTTTTAACGGCAGTAGCTGCTTCTGCCAGAAATTGAGAAATCATTTGGACCTGAAAAAGCCAGAAAGCTTGTTTTTCTTTTCCAGATTATGAACAAACAGGAAAATGAAGATGAATATGACTGTGTTAGCTGCAGGAGGCAATATTTTAGTTTCTCATGTTGACTGGCTGACAAAGCTGATTTTTGTTATTTAACTATTTTAGTTAAAAACAATTTTAACAAAAACAAATCTGATTTTAAAGAACTTGAATGAACTTGTTTTGTTCAAATATTGTATGTTTGCTGATGAAGAAAAATCCAGATTACGTAACGTTGTTTTAGTTAAATAAATCAACTTAAATGTCTGTCTGGTGATGTTCTCCTCCTAATAAAACATGGCAAGAAAATCCTCCAAATATTAATGATTAATCTGTTGAATTGGAGATATTTATGAAGTCATTGGGAGGAGAACTATCTGCTTCAATTACCTTTGGTAAAAGAAATAACCAATCATTCATTTTCCGATATAACTGTAAAACTAATCTGAAAAGTTTTCCAAATAAATCATTGTTTAAAAACGTATAGTGTGTCCCTTCTAAAAATGAAACCTACATCGATCTGAGTTGTGAAGAATATGTATTAAGATTGTAACAAGCAATAAGAACGCCCGTCTATGTAGAAAACTGTGATTAAATTGAGTCTTCCTGACTAGTGATTTAAATCAAATCCACCCTGGCATGATCCCTAAACTCTTTTCAGATGAGAGGTCCTAGACAGCATTAGCGTCAAGATTTAGTGTGGTCGCAGTCACGGGCCACAGTCTGAATGGGGCCCACTTACGGCAAGCACAAGACAAACATAAGCAGAAAAGGTCTCTGCTCCAGAGAGCTTACACTCTATGAGGTACAAAACTGGGGCCAACACATCAGATAATCACAGAGACAAGAGATGGAAACAGCCCCTTGTATTAGCCAGTTCCACCTTGACCAGGGCAGGGCTGGTCCCAACAATAAAATTCCTGTTGCTTTGTCCAGTCTTCTGCATTCTATATTTTTGCTGGTTCTTTAGCAACCCTGTGGCCTGTTGCTATTTTTCAGCTCCCCTTTGAACCAGGCAGCAGTTTGCAGACAAAGCGGCAGCTGGGAGAAAAGCGCATCCTGGGGCCCTCAGAGATGGGAAGCGAGATTGTTCCCGTCTAGGGGCGGCCTTGGGAAACGTGTTCTAACCCTGTGACTCCCTGGAATTCGCTCCGAGTTGCCCCCTTGGGTTTCACTTGAGTTGGGTGAAGGTGCCAAGCCCTGAACACAGGAGTGGCTGCAGTACCGGCACAGCAAGCACAGGGCAGGTGCCCCATCGCACTGCCTGCCAACCTGCCGCGCGGCTGGCATGGACAACCACCCCCAGGCGAGAGGCATTTACTCTGCACTGCAGTTTTAAGGGGCTGCTCAGAGAGGTGCGGCCAGAGGCACAGGGGGTTAGGATGGGGGAGCTGCCCTCACGGAACAGGAGCAATCACCCCAAAGGCAGGGCACAGGGCAGGCGACTGGAACCGGGTCGGACACTGCCCTGACCACCTGCAGGGAACAGGCTGGGCACCCTATTCCCCCTCCTCCCGCAGCTGCACCTACCCTGGTCCCCGCCCCCCCAACCCAGCATCGGGGGCCTTTCTAACACCACACCCCCAGAACAAAGGCAGCCCCAGGCCTGAGACATCTACAGGC
>NC_133773.1:144615698-144621626 GCF_003597395.2 Chelonoidis abingdonii | reverse complement strand
CCAATCCCCCCCATTGCCGGGCTCCCCCCACCCCCTGATCCCCCCATGGCCAGGCTCCCCAACACCCCGATCCCCCTGGGTCCAGCCCCCACCCCGATCCCCCACAGCCGGGTTCCCCAACGTCCCAATACCCCGGGCAGGGCACAGCCCCCCACCTTGATACCTCTGGGCAGGCACCCCCAACACCCAGATACCTACCCAGACAGGCCCCAGCCCCTCAACACCCTGATACACCCAGGCAGGGTGCAGCCCAATACCCCTGGGCAGGGTCCCCCAACACCCCAATATCTCCTGAGGCAGAGCCCCCTCACACTCTAACCCAAACTGGGGCAGGCCCTGCACAGGATGATCCTACCACCCCTTGCCTTGTCAGTGATGTGGGGCTGGGGACCCTTGTCAGGCTGGTTTTCTGGGGAGTACCCAGTCTTGTTCTTCACCCTTGGGAGCTCCCCGTTGCAGGGCACTGGCTCTGTGTCTGGTGCAGTCCTGGGACTGGGCCAGGGACTGGGTTTCCAGGCAGTCTGGGCAGCACCCCCATTCTGGTGCCATCTCTGGCTGCTATTCGCTCGCTGGACTTCTCCTTCCCTGGGTCGCTGGCACTGTCCTGTCCCAGCCCCTGCCCTGCTCAAGCCCTGCCTGGCTCTCCTCTCCTTGGGGGGTTCCTGCTGCCACCACCACACTTCCTTCAAACCTCACCTCAGTCTGCAACTGCCCAGTTCCCAGTGCCAAAGCCGCTCTCCACCATACAGCCACCAACCAGCCACCCCATCCAACCACCCATCTCCCACCTGGCACTCCCATCCCAGCGCCAACGGCCCAAGTCCAGCCATCTCACCCAACCTATTCCAGCTGCTGCTTTCAGAGGCCCCTCCTCCCATTCTGACTCCCCGGGGCCAGCGGCCATTCCCAGAGAAGATGAATGTTGTGGTGGTGAAGGCACTGACATAACAGAAGCAGAAATGGCAGGCTGGAAGAGACCTCCAGGGGTAATCTAGTCCACGGCTCTGCGCTGAGGCAGGAGTAAGTAAACCTGGACAATCGCTGACAGGTGTTTGTCCAGCCTTAAAAACCTCCTGATGGTGATTCCACAACCTCCTTTGGATGCTTGTTCCAGAACTTATCTACCCCTAGAGTTACAAAGCTTTTCCTACTATCTAACCTACATCTCCCTTGCAGATCACACCCATGGCTTCTTGTCCTGCCTTCCATGGACATGGAGAGAAACTGATCAATGTCCTCTTTATAATGGCTCTCAAGACTTGGAAGACTTTTATCTAGTCCCCCGCCCCCCCCCCCCCGGTCTTCTTTTCTCAAGGCGACACATCCAGTTTTTTTAACCTTTCCACTCAGGTGAGGTTTTCTAAATCTTTTCTCCTTTTGGTTGCTCTTCTCTGGACTCCAATTTGGCCACAATTTTCGTAAAGAGTGGCACACAGAACTGGATACTATACTCCAGCTGAGGCCTCCCCAGTGTCCAGTGGAGCAGGACTGTCACCTGCGATGTTTTACATAGAACACTCCTATTAACACCCCCCAGAATATTAGTCTTTTTGGTTCATGCATTTCAATAGGAGTTTTGCCCAAATTAAGCATTTAGGAAACAGTGAGAATGGGCTTGGGAAGTCGGCTCATTGTCAGGGATCCCAGAAATCCGTTTGCCACGGAAAAATGCGGAATTTGTGTTTTCACAGAGAATCTTTTGTTTTTACATTTTGTGGGAAAAAAACATACAGTGGAAAACCATTTATTGGATCTGTTTGGAACCAGGGCCAGATCTGATCATCAAAAATTGGGATAATCAGGGGAATTGGCAAAGAGCTTTCTAGCCCTTATTTTAAGATGGAGGGCCCAGACTTGGGTGGTCAGCCCCGGGTGGCAAGGTCTGACCACTGGAGCCCCAGTCACCCAGAGCCGAGCACCTGAGCCCAGCCACTGTCAGCCCCAGGTGGCTGGTGGTTCGGTTAAGCTGGATAATGGAGGCTCAGATAAACAGGGTCCTACTGTCCAGAATACAGGCATAGAAGTATTTGGTGTAAGTAAGAAATACAAACTGTAATTCTATTAATTGTATTTTATTACAACAATTGGTAAACGTCAAACTTGCTTACAAATTGTAAATCTATCAAAAAAACATTGTGTGCAATTGATACTTATGTGTATTGTGATATGCTGGGGAAACTAACATTCAGCGCTTCATTTTAACTACATAAAAACATGGACTTTAATTTTTTTTTATCAGAGAATTTTGGGGGGGTTATCACTGAAAACCAGGATCCTGGCTCATTGACAGCGCTGTGAGCAGAGTCTGCCACCTGGTGGTCCAGAGAGTGATTGCAACAGCCCCTGAATAAACCTTATGTGACTTGCTCCTACTGCCCCAGTGGATGGGGCACAGGACTGGGACTCAGGACTCCTGGGTTCTGTTTCTGTCTCTGCCACTGAGTGGCAGTGGGACTGTGGACACGTCACTACCCTGGCTGTGAAACGGAGTGGATGATACACCTCTGGACAGTGCTTTGGGATAGATGGGGAGTGAGGCACCTTCTAGGCCTGCCAAGGTCCATTTTCTGGGACATGTCCCTAAACTCATCCCCTTAGGTTTAAGGATGCTTCTTGGGCCCCACTCAGCTCTGGGGCATTTCCTCTGATTTCTGTGCAGTTACAGCAAGCATGAATTTGGCCCACCACCAGGAAAAAACACTCAATGAGCCCATTTATATTATCTTAAAATCATATTTAATGGCAATATCTTTGCTAGCGAAGGATACGCAGAGCTCCATATTTCTGGGCTGGGCTAAGGAGACAAACACGGCTTAAAGGAGTGATCAGTGCTTCAGTAGCTCCTAATCTCCATGTAGGACTCCGTATTTTAGGATTCCTGGGGTCTGTTCTGAGCTTGCCACTGTTACTATAGGGGAGTGACTCCCCTACTCTGGGCCACTGTCTGCTGGACATAATGAGGCTTCTCTTCTTCTCCGGGGTGTTGTGAGGATTAATCCCTCACAGGGAATGTTTCAAAGGTGCTTGGAGATTCCTAGGCCCAGATCCTTGAAGGTGCTTAGGCGCCTAACTCCTCTGGATTTCAATTCCAAAGGTGTTTGGGTGCCTCGCTCCGACTGAAGGGGTGCGCATGGGCAGCCTTAACTGTGCATTTGCTGGTTTTCAGCCGGTTGAGTTTTGCTCACCTCAGCATTGGGCAAGGGGACACCTGTCATCAAGTAAGCTTAATTCTGCGTTAACATCAGTTTTTGCCATGGAAGGTCCTAGTTCTCTGAACCGGAAGAGAGAAGTTGTTGGTAGGAGTTAATAGTAATTTAAGCAGTCACACATATCATGTCCTGCAGTCTGCATACCAAGCCAGCCAACACCCTCTTACACACACACACACACACACATACATACATACATACATACATACATATCATGGCAGCCGGGCACACTTAGGAAAAGGAGCCTGGCGGGTAACGCGCTCTGACACAGCATAGCATTTTGTCCCCCCTTTGCTGGCCAGTCCATGCATTGCAGGTTTATGAGTCCGCTGCTGCTGTTGGACGCTGAAGTACTTGTCAATCCAGGGGTCATGGCGTCAATCCCTGCAACCCACTGAGCCGTTCCAAGCAGCGGCTGCCAAGTGTGTGGGGAGCAGTGAATTCCACCTCTTTGTGGGAGATGGAAGCAGAGGATCCTGGTGTGTAAGTAGGTGGGAGTCTGTCCCCAGCATGACAGCTCGTGCAAAGCCAGAGGGGGCAGCGAGAAGCCCAGGCAGAGGGTGGGGGATGGGAGCAAAAGTGCCTGCAGTGATGGAGTTAACTGCCCCAGGCTCGCCCAGGGCAGCTGGCAGAGCACGGCTAAATGCCCCTCTGAGCCACAGGGAAACCCACCCGGAGCATCATCCCTCCTCAGAAGCAGCCCTCCCCCTCCCAGGCATGCCACTGAAGCCATGGGCAGAGTTAGGGGCTTTCGCAGAGCCAGGGGGGCTGCCCGAAGGCACCCCAAGCCTTGACAATAGAGGGCACCTGCCACCGCCCCACATCGCACGGAGGAGGCAGGAGAGCCCCACGGCTAGCGGTGAAAAGCCCCAGCTGCAGCTGAGGGCAGAAAGCAGCAGGAAAGTTTGTGGGTGCTTCCGGGAGCAGGGCGGTGGGAGGGAAAGGGAGTCTGAACTTCAGTCCGGCCTGGCTGTCACGCTGTGCCCATCAATCCAGCCACCCGTCTGTCTGTCAGTCTGGGCCGATCAGTCCCCCTGCCCGTCTCTCCGCTCGGCCTGACCCATTATCTGAGTACCAGGGCGCCCGGCTGGGCAGCAGAGTCCGCGGCCCAGCCAGTAGTATTTGGCTGTGTTCTAGAAATGTCCCCGAGGCAGCTGCGGATCGGGGAATGGGCAAGCGTTCATCCTAATGAACCACTTGAACTCCCCTGTCTGAACTGTGGCACTTGGTGCATTGCCCTCCAGGAAACGCAAGCCGGAGCCGAGAGCAGGAGAGAACCCAAGGAAATGCCATTGAGGAAAGGTAAGGGAGCATGAAATGTGCTTAATGAGCTACGTGCAACAGGCAAAATGTCAGGCCTGTCCTTGTTTATCTTCCTCTTGGAAACGCTTCTCTGCTCACTGCTCCCTTCTGCGCCCAGGCTCCTGCCTGCGTCAAGCCTTCCCAGGCTCTGCTCCGAGCCATTCCCATCCCGGGGGCTTTACCCAGTGGCAGGCCAAGACTTGAGCCAGGGACCCAGCTAGAACCTGATACAGATGTGTGCAGAAGGTGGGGAAGCAGGGAGCTCCCCCCCCCCTCAGTAATTGTCAGGGACACCGAATTCCTCCAGCCCTGGGGCCACGGAGGAGGGGTGGGGGCAGATAGCCAGCTCCTTCCGGCCCCAGGCCATGCAGGGGGAGGGCGGGAGGGAATAGCAAGCGCCTGCTGGAGCAGGGGAGGGGAGAGAAGAGCAAGTTCCTTGGACAGGGGGGAGGCACAGAATGTGCCCTCCCAAAAGGGGTCAAAGTTAAATGTCTGCGCACACCCCTGATTGTGTAGGGGCCTTGACCCCACACTGGCTCCCACAGCCATGTCTGAACTGCCTGGCTGCAGCCCCAGAGGGAGAATGCCAAAGCCCCAACGCTTCTATAGCCCCATTCACCGGGGGCTGCGGCCTAGTGGGGGGAGTGGTTGAGCTGCCTCGGCTAATGTGTTGAGTGCTGTGGTCTCGAGCTGACCACAAGTCTGAGCACCAGGAACTCCTAATCCCCAGCACTGGTGTGAGTCACTTCATCTCTGTGACTCGATTTCTCCAGCTGTGAAAATGGGATGCTAACACCCACCGCATTGTGGGGGAGGGGGGCATGAATGTTTGAGGAGGGCTGAGAGACCCTCCAAGGGGAGGTGCCGGAGAGGAGCAAGGCATAAAGTCTCAGTAATTAGTTAGGGGCCCGAACTCCTCTTTGAGCACCTCCCTCTAAGGACTCCCTGCCTTGTTCTGCCAGAGGCTGGATTTGTCAGTGAGCTGGATCCGCTGCAAAGGCTGGAGCACTGTAAGGGGTGGGGTTCTCCGGAAAATGGCAGGAGGGAACAGTGGGATCTAGGGCCTGGGGGAGTGTTTGGGGAGCGGAGCGTCTATCACAGCTGGTGCTAGGTGAGCAGTCACTGTCCCAGCAGGGCTCTCGTTGCATCTTTGTTTTGCCATAGCAGGAGGGGCTGGCATGCAGGATAAATCTAGAGGGAAAACAACAAATCAAAGTGACCACTTCAGTCTTTACGGGCAGGATCAACTCCCAGACTACTACACTGGGGAACGCAGAGAGGAGAGGAGGAGAGCAGCCCACTGTGATAGAGGGTCAGGTTAGGGACTACTTAAAGACGTTAGACGTGCACAAGTCTATGGGACCGGACGAACTGCATCCGAGGGTGCTGAGGGAGTTAGCTGATGTGATTGCAGAGC
>NC_133773.1:144594853-144614377 GCF_003597395.2 Chelonoidis abingdonii | reverse complement strand
TAGAATCTCCATCTTTAGAGCTATTTAAAGTCCGGCTAGACCGCACCCTGGCTGGGATTATTTAGGGAAAATGGTCCTGCCTTTAGCAGGGGGTTGGACTAGATGACCTCATGAGGTCCCTTCCAACCTTTTGATTCTATGATTCTATGATACTGTTAAGGAACCAGACCTCTAGGAGTGTCCCAAGCTCTGTGGCGTGTGAATGGTAGTGTGCTTTTCGTGTGAGCATCTGCACACCCAGCATGGTGCAAATTACACATGGCAGGGTCAGACACATTGCAATAATCCTGATAGCTAGCAGAGGAGATAACTGGGGTCTCTCGCGTCCCACGCTGCTGTGGTACATGCTGACTTTACAGCCACTGCTTGTGGTGAGGTGCAGCCCTGCCCAGAAGGGAACAAAAGAGATGTTGTAGGACGTGTCTCTAATTCCTATGGCTTTTTAGCAGAAGATACTGCACTACCTCCCACTTGGGATGCTAGCCAAGACCTGCCGGCATCCCAGTGCAACTCAGGAGCTAAGGGACTTCTCTGCCAGAAATTCTTCTTTGATTTGGTAATTCCCATTCCACTGACATCCTGAGATTGACCCGTGGCCACCTAGGATGTTCCAGGCACAGTCAGGGTTAGCACCCAGTTCCTTGTGCTCCAAAAGCAAAGCTTTGTCTGGTTGAACTAGGGAGTCTCCTTGGGCTGTAGCAGCAGCGCTTCTGAGAAATATGATCCATTTGGATGTTATAGAGGGTAAGGGGACACATAGAATCTCAGGAGCACATCTAGTCCAACTGCCTGCTCAAAGCAGGGCTGATCCCCAGACAGATTTTTGCCCCAGATCCCTAAATGGCCCCCTCAAGACTTGAACACACAACCCTGGGTTTAGGGGGCTAATGCTCAAGCCACTGAGCTATCTCTCCCCCCATGCACACACATGAGCAGGATGGAGCTCAGCCAGCAGAGGGCAGCAGCATACACCTGCACACAGTCATGTGCACACCCCCCTGTGTGCGGCCATGCACGTGCCCACCCACACGTGCACACAGTTCCACTTGCACCCAGCAGAGAGCACTGACGCTCAGTGAACACACACACACACACACACCCCATCCCGTCGTGGGGAATTGGGTGTAGGTAGGTTAGCCGGTCCCGTGCAATGCACAGACACCCGCTTCCCAGGCAACCATGCATGCTTGTCTTCTCAAGGCAGGGAATCCATCTTACCCCGTTTGTAAAGCTCCTTGCACAGCTCTGGTGCTATATAAGGAATAAACAATAACACTGGTTTTTGTCACTTTGCTGGACACCACAACCACCTAGAGCAGGGGTGGGCAAACTACGGCCTGCAGGCCAGATCCGGCCCCTCAGGGCTTGGGATCCGGCCCGCAGGATTGCCACCCCTGTGGCACCGCTGGCCTTACACCACCCCTGGAAGCAGCTGGCACCAAGTCCCTGTGGCCCCCACGCTCTGCCCTCGCCCGCAGGCACCTCCCCTTGCAGCTCCCATTGGCTGGGAACAGGGAACCGCGGCCAAGGGGAACTTCAGGGGAGGTGCCTGCGGGCGAGGGCAGAGCGCGGAGTCCTTTGTCCCCCTCATCCCCCAGGGGCCGCAGGGATGTGGTGCCGGCTGCTTCCAGGAGCAGTGTGGGGCCAGGGCAGGCAGGCAGGGAACCTGCACTGGCCCTGATGCCCGCTGCTGCCACCCCGGCACTACTCTAGGTACGCAGTGCCATGCCAGAGCCTGCACCCCACACCCCAACTCCCTGCCCTGAGCCCTGCCACATCCCTCCTGCACCCTGCACCCCAACCTCCTGCTGCCTGCCTCGCCCCTCCTGCACCCCAACCCCCTGCCACATCCTGCCCGCACTCCTCCCTGCACTTCTGCCCTGAGCCTCCTCCATGCACCCCTGTCCTGAGCCCCTTCATGCACTCCACAGTCCCTCCTGCACCCCAACCACCTTCTCTGAGCCCCTTCCCACACCGCACACTCCCTCCCGCACCCCAACCCCCTGCCCCAGCCCTACATTCATGGCCCTGCATGCAATTTCCCCACCCAGATGTGGCCCTCCCCACCCCCCACCTACAGTGTCACAGTGAGAGTAGGATTATAACTCAGACTCTACTGCTGCAATAAAGCCCAGGCTACTTAAGCTAAAGGAGACTCTCCTTTCAGTTAAAGCAGTATAGGGCTTATGACACACATCTGAGCCACTCTGACTCTATTCATTATAAAGCAGTGATGCACACGCACAGAGTCAGTTCGTTACAACATTATTATCCCTAGTCTGCCTGCCAGGGCAGTACTTTTCCAATAGCAGAACTCCCTAGCCCTTCCCTTTAGTTGCAATTTACCTGCACCTGACAGAGCTGTTCAGCGTAGGGTCTAATTTACCTGTTTTCCCCTTGCTGTTTCTCTTCCAGTGCAATCCCTCACACAGAGCTCCTGTCCTACCAAGCCAGATGGTTAGTCACTTCCCAGAGGGTGCTGTACACTTTGCACCCGGAGCTTGTTTTATGTAATAGCCACCAATGCGGGGAGGGGGGAGCTGCAGAGCATGACAAGGTTTTGACTGAAACAGCTTGTTCCTGTTGGAGAGGATAATGCAATAGGGCACCTGCCCAACTCTCTGACCTCCTCTGACCCCACTTTAAAGTTGGCCCTGTGTGATCTGAACAGAGCACTGCACTCTCGCTAATGCTCCTGGACAGAAAGTGCCTGGGCGTTGCAAAGATCACTAGGGAGAAGGAGAAAGTTTAGTTCCAAAGTGGGAAGAAAACACAGGAAACGCCTGCTAACCGCAAGCAGCACTAAAGGAGAGCTTCAGTCCCCTATGCAGCAAAGCGCGCTCTAGTGTATGCTAGAAGGGCTGCAGATGTACCGTCTCCTGCCAGGGGCTTTCTCCCCTCTGAGTCGGTCCAGACTGTAATGCCCTGGACACCAAGTGAGCAGGACCTCCATTTATATTTAATCCAGGGAAAATTCCAGCGTGGGGTCGTTCCATTCTGCTTCCTCAAACCTTCCCCAGAGGTCCCCTAAAGTTTCAAATGGATCTGGAATCTTTCTTTACTTCTTGTCCCAAACTGTTGAGTGGTGATGCTGTGCGCTGTTAAACACTGTCTGTGGTCCATCCCAGAAGTGGTTGCATGTCTGTAACAGCCGATCCCTACGATGACCAGCAGGAGGCGCTAGCGTCGTGAATGGAGCCCCAGCACACTCACAAAAACAAGATGCAAGAGCTGGATGAAACAAACAGGTTGGGAAGTGGCATGGGGAGATGAGGTGACAAAAAAATAGGATGTGCTTTTGTGTACACTAGTTTGTTACTGTGGGGTTGCTCCTGGACTGAGGTGTGCTCATTGGTTTGTTACTGTAGGGCTGCTTGTGAGCACGGAGCTGCGTACACTGGTTTGTTATTGTAGGGTTGCTGCTCAGCAGTGCCCCGGGAAGTCCCAATACCATTGCTTCTGGGAGTTTAAACAAGTGGAATGCTGCTGTGCTAGTCCTGAAGTCAAACCATGTGAGAGCCCCAGTCACGCAGGCAGGGGCTGTCTGGTGCGGCCCATTCCCCTGGACCCACTTTGTGCAGCAGGGTGTGCAACCCCATCCCCTGCCTGGCCTGCCGGCCCCTAGCCAGGCCTTCATCCTAGGGCCCCAGCCAGGATCGCTGCTGGGTAGCTTGGGGGCCCAGGACAACTCAGGGCCATCCAGAGGATTCAGAGGTCCTGGGGCAAAGGCATTTGTACTCACCCGGCGGTGGTCCGGGTCTTCGGCGGCATTTCGACACCGGGGGGCCCTTCAGTGCTGCCAAAGACGTGGAGCGACTGAAGGGCCCCCCACCGCCGAAATGCCACCGAAGACCTGGACCACTGCCAGGCCAGGGCTCGCGGGGCCCCTGTGGGGCCTGGGACAAATTGCCCCACTTGCCCCCCCCCGGCCCGCCCTGGGACAACTCCATGATTTGGGGGGCCCCAGGCAATGAAACTACCTGGGTCCCCCCATCCCAGGCCAGCCGCCAGAATAGAAGGAGTGTCTGAGCCTTCAGACCCCTCCCTTCTCCCAAGAGCCTCCGGCAATTGCCTGTGAGTAAGGCCACGGCTGTCTGAGGCTGTTATTAATTATTGATAGTTACCATCACACATGTGAAAGGCCCAGCAAGGCGGGATCACCCATCGATCTGTCCTGGCTGCCTCCGTATCTAGCTAGCTGCACCTCTCTGTCTGTCTATCTCCACTCTAGTGTAGTACAGGGACTGCCGCCATTGGGACAGAGCTCTCCCCCAGCCTCCTTCGCAGCCCCTTATCTGAAGGCTCAGAGCCCACGTGAAATCCAAAGGGAACTGAAGGCCATACCAGCCCCCATCGAACCGGGCTGTTTCACGGGGATCAGTTCTTAGCCCTGCACTATTTAACATTTGTGTCAGTGACCTGGAAGAAATTAAAAAATCATCTCTGGTAAAGTTTGCAGAGGACACAACAATTGGGGGAGTGGTAAATAGTGAAGAGGACCAGTCAGTCACCCAGAGCGATCTGGATCGCTTAGTAAACTGGATGCAAGCAAACGATATGGGTTTTAATACAGCTAAAAATAAACATCTAGGAGCAAAGAATACAGGCCATGCTTAGAGGATGGGAGGCTATGTCCTGGGAAGCAGAGATGCTGAAAAAGATTTGGGGGTTGTTGTGGAGAATCAGCTGAACATGAGCAGTGCCCTGCAAATCTGTGGATATCCGCAGACCCTATTTGTGGATCTTGGATCAGATGCGGATACAAATTTTGTATCCATGCAGGGCTCTAAACATGAATGCTGTGTCCAAAACAGCTAATGCGATCCTGGAATGCATAATCAGGAATCTCAAGTAGGGGTAGAAGCTATTTGATCTCTGTATCCGGCACTAGTGTGACCACTGCTGAAATCCTGTGTCCAGTTCTGCTGCCCACAATTCTCAAACAAGGTGGATGAATTGGAAAGGTTCAGAGAAGAGCCATGAGAATGATGAAAGGATCAGAAAACTGCCTTGTAGTAAGAGACTCAAGGAGCTCAGTCTATTTAGCTTAACAAAGAGAAGGTGAAGGGGTGACTTGATCACAGTCTGTAAGTACCTACATGGGTAACAAATATTTAACAATGGGCTCTTCAGTCTAGCAGAGAAAGGTCTGATACAATCCAATGGCTGGAAGTTGAAGCTAGACAAAGTCAGACTGGAAATAAGGATACATTTGTAACAACGGGGGATAATTAACCATTGGAACGACTTACCCAGGGGCATGGTGGATTCTCCTTCAATGGCCAGTTTTCAATCCAGACGGGCTGGTTTTCTAGGGATTATTTCAGGGCAGGTCCCTTGGTGGGCCATGCAGGAGGTCGGACTAGATGATCAGAATGGTCCCTTCTGGCCTTGGTGTCTATGAAAAGCAGCAAGTCTTACTCAGGTAGCTGGTTTCCCAGCCATGCCCCCCGCCCCCAAATTCCCTCCCAGCTCTTCGCAGGTGCACACAGCGAGGTCGAGGCCCAGAAGGGGTTGGATCCTGACTAGCACTGGAGCTGGGTACTGTGCACATAGAGACAAGATGAACTGGGCTGAGCAGAGAGGGGCCCAATGGTGCGTTAACGAGATTGCTGTGCACCACCCAGTACGGTGACCAGATGTCTCGATTTTATAGGGACAGTCCCAATATTCGGGGCTTTTTCTTATATGGGCACCTATTACCCTCCATACTCTGTCCTGATTTTTCATACTTGCTGTCTGATCACCCTACCACCCAGACCTGCTGCCAGCTAGCAGGAGGGAGGCCAACATGGGGAACTAAGCATCTCCTTACTTTAGCATGGTGAGGACCGTGTTCAAATGAGACACGCCCACTCTCCACCCATGCCCCGCCCCTTTATTACACCGCTCTCCTATAAAGAAGCAAGGAGCTTGATGCTAAGCGTGATGGTGGGGAGGTCCCTCCTAGCACTTAACTTTACCGGCACCCACTTGTACACCTGCATGGGGTGGCACTGCCTGGCACACCGCGCAAGGGCTGGCAGGGTCACAGCAAGGACGAAGCCCCTTCTCTTCTGTGAGCTGTGTCTCCACGCCCCAAGGCTGAGTGACAGGACTGTGCTAGAGTGCCTAATGGCAAGTGGTGCCGGTGATCCAGCAGGGGGTGCTGTTCCCAGTGTGGCAGCACTGAACAGTATCTTAGTTTGGCAAGGGAGAGGCTTAGGCAGTGTCCGGTGCATAGGACGGGGCTGGGAATCAGTGTCCTGAGGCCACTGCTATCTCAAATCTGCACTGACTCCCTGGGTGACCCAGGGCAAGTCACTCAGCTGCTCCGTGCCTCAGTTTCCCCAGCTGGAGAATGCAGGTGATGACGCCAACCCTCACTGTACCGTGCTTTCAGAGCTATATATAAGGACTTTGTTTTATTAGAGGGTGTAGCTGTGCTTCTGGAGACACTAATGGGTGAGGCTCAGAACTGAGGCTCTGGGGCTATTAAAGATACCAAGGGACTTTCAAACTCCAGTCTGGGTAACTGCACTCTGCATCCCCCTGTGGGCTCAGCTGATTGCAGCATCCTTCTTTTCCGCTGTGTCCTGAAGTGCTGTATGGTGTTGCCCTGTGCTGTGCTATTAAAGAGCTGCCACCTTCCACCCCAGAGGTGGCTGCTCCTCAGTGGTGGGCAAAGTGATACTTTGCCATAACATGTAAAGTGCATCAAGATTCTTCTTAACGAACCAATAGAAATGCCGCAGCGGCAGGCCAGAGAGATAGACAGACACTACTTTCATTGTGGTGTCTGCACTGTATGTATCCTCGACATCATATCTTAGATAAAGACACTCACTAGTGTGGGGTGTTTTCAGTCTTTGATCATCTTTCCGTAGCCTGGAACAATGCAACTGACGAAGTCTTCTCTGTCAGATGAGTCCTTGGTGAGTCTCTAGCCGGCCCTGAGCCATTGTCTGAGACCCATGGATGGCTTCTGCTTGTCCCAGGATTCTGCTGCAACTGACTGAGCTGAAGCCGGGCCCTGTGGAAACTGGGAGCAGAGAAACCTAGCAGATAAAACAGCAACCAGGCTAATTTACTATGTAGCGGATTGTCGAGGCGTCCCAGAATCGGTGATGGAGAAGATCTGGCAATAGTTTCCTACTCGAAGTAGTGGCTTGTCCTGGATAGACTGAGAAGTCTCACGTGATGGCGCTTTTAGCTCTGCCCTTGGGGAGATGATTCTGCAGGCCAGCAGGTCGCACAGTCAGGAAGTTTCATCCTGAAGTTCAGCTTCAGAGTTCCCCGATTTTAATTTCAGCCGGTCACTCCAAGGTCTACCTCTGGCTGGCTGCAGATGCCTGGACTTATCCTGCTGGTGTGCCCCCTCGTGGCAGGGCATGACATGGCAAGCTCTCCTCCTGGGGTGCCCTCTGCTGACAGCTTCTCTGGCCCTGCTGTGCTCTGCTTCTTGTGACCTGGCCTGGTCACTTAGAGCCTCCACCTTCCGGAGCTACAACATCCCAACTCAGAGGAAAACTCTCCTACCCTTCCTGGGCCCAATCCTTCACAAACTCTTCCCCTCACTCCTCTTGGCCCCCGTTTCTGTGTTCCTTCCCAGCACTGCCTGCCCAGGCTCTCTCCTCCGAGATCCTGCTTCTACTGAGCCAGTGGCCTTCTGCCCTTCCTCCAACCTGGATCCATCTCCAATCTCTGACCCCATGGCCAGCTGCCTGTGGGTTATCCTGCTCTCAGACTCATTGCAGGGTGCAGACTCCCCCTGCCACCTAAGTCCTCTCACCCTCTCTCTCTGGCCCCATCCTTACCCAAGGCCACCTGATCCCCAACTGGTCAGGTTCAGCTGGGAGCATAGCTAATGCATCAGGCAAGACTGAGCCTCATTCCCCTTAAAGAGCCAGCCAACCTGTGACTCTGGCCCTCATCCCAGAGCTTCTGAGCACCTCCAAGTCATTAATGGAGTTGATCCTCACAAGCCCCCTGGGAGGCAGGACCATGCTATTATCTCCATTGTACAGATGGGGAAACCGAGGCACACAGCAGCTAAGTGACTGGCCCAAGGTCAAACAGTGAGCCTGTGGCAGAGTTGGGAAATGAGCAGAGCTCTCCTGAGATTAGCAGTAAAGCCTAAGGCTCCCCCCTACTCATGAAGCAAGCTAGGGGCTCATGCCCAGATCCTTGAAGGTATTTAGATGCCTAACACCCACTGATTTAGGCATCTAAATACTTTTAAGGCTCTGGCTCAGATACCCGGGTGCTGAGCACGGTGTGAGAACCGATGTAGGTACTACACACCCTTGTCGGCTGTGATTACTTCCTGCCTTTTGTTGCCGCTACTCATATTTAGCTCTTAAAAACCCTCCTCAGATCTATCCATCTGGCTGGGTTCTTGTCTGAACTCCACCCTGCATTTCATCAGTATCCCTCTGGCACCACAGAGCCCCCAGGCGCACACAACGGTGCGTTATCTGACAGCACTTTCCACTTGCTTTGAACCTCCTCGCTGGTGGATCTCTGGCCCCAGCACGGCCAGTTCTCACCAGCGCCAATGAATCCACCCTCCCAATTTCCCTGGGAGGTTGTGAGTCGTTATCAACCAAAGCACAGACAGGTGAAGTGACTTGCCCCAGGTAACATAGGTGAAATGTGGTGGCTTATGCGACACAGGGTGTCAGGCTACTGATCTAATGGTCCCGTCTGGCCTTAAACTCTCTGAAGCAGAGGCAGATCATGGGTGAGCCATGGACTGAAGCCCAGTCTAGTTCTAATCTAGCCACAAGACGACCCACTTTACGCACCCCTCTCCCCGCTTCCATGCCTGCCCTGAAAACGGACCCTGGGTCGCTGGAAGTCCCTCGGGGAGTTCATTAGGTCAGCGTCCCTACGGATGGCTCCCAGAAGGTTGCCATCTGAATCGTTCTCGCCATCCGCCGTGCATGACCAGTTCGGTTTCCGTGGCTGTCCATCACCCAGCCGCTGCGCGCAGGGGGAGTTCATTCAGGGGCCCTGCTGAACACGCCCTGTGTCTGCAAAGCATTAATGAGGCAGCTAAAGGCAACAAGCAAGTGACACTAATTGAGGCTAGGAGGGCTGCCCTGCCGTTCACGCCACGTCACATTTAAAGGCACGGGGTCCCAAATGGAAAAGCCAGGCCGGCATCCAGCAGGCTTGAAAGATGGGCATCGATTTCCTTTGAATGCCTCAGTTAGCTTCTCCCTCCCTCTTTCTGCCTAAACTGCAAACATTAATCGTTCAATTGCTTAACGGTAACCCAGAGCCTTGCAATTCAACAAGCAAAGGGGCAGCTCCGGGTTACACTGAGGGACCCCACCGCAGCCCAGCAGGAAGGCTCTGGGTTCACACCTCCACAACAGATCAGAGCTGTGATGCTTTTCAGGGTTCCCCAAGGTGCTTGGGATGAATTGCTACCACCTGCACACTGCGTGACAAGGTCTGTGCCTGCCGGAGGATTGTGTCCAGTTCTGGGCACCACATCTCAGGAAAGATGTGGACAAATTGGAAAAAGTCCAGAAAAGAGGAACAAAAATGATTAAAGGTCTAGAAAATAGGACCTATGAGGGAAGATTGAAAAAAATCGGTTTGTTTAGTCTGGAGACGAGAAGACTGAGAGGGTCATGATAACAGTTTTCAAGTACATAAAAGGTTGTTACAAGGAGGAGGGAAAAGTTATTCTCCTTAACTTCTGAGGATAAGACAAAAAGCAACAGGTTTAAATTGCAGCAAGGGAGGTTTAGGTTGGACATTAGGAAAAACTTCCTGTCAGGGTGGTTAAGCACTGGAATAAATTATCCAGGGAGGTTGTGGAATCTCCGTCACTGGAGATGTTTAAGAGCTGGTTGGACAAACACCTGTCAGGGATGGTCTAGATAATACATAGTCCTGCCATGAGTCCATGGGACTGGACTAGGTGACCTCTTGAGGTTCCTTCCAGTCTTACGATTCTATGAGATCCTCTGGCTGCATCTTCCCCAGACTGCAGTACAACGCTAGGCTGGATTGAGGGATGCCGAATGTTCTCCGCATTGACTGAGTCAGCTCTGAGACTCACCTCACCTCAGGTGACAAGTTCCATCTCCACCAGTTTTGGAAACCAATGTTCTACATGTTACATAATTCTCCAGAGGTTTCCCGTACGAATATCGCGCGATCACCAGGACAACCAGCGAGTGCTTTGCTTTTGGGAGAGCCCACACCCGGCCTCCTGGGGTGAAATATTGAGACGATAATTGATTGCAAATGTAATAGACTTGCCAGGGCTCATCTGTGTCACAAGAGCCACAAAGCGAAAAGTGTGTTTCCACTGGGCAGGAGTTATTTAGGTTAAGGGCCAATGTGGGCATAAGAACCAATGGCTATAAACTGACCCTCAATAAGTTTGGGCTTGAAATTAGATGAAGGCATCTAACCATCAGAGGAATGATGTTCGGAAACAGCCTCCCAAGGGGAGCAGTAGGGACAAAATACCTAACTGGCTTCAAGACTGAGCTTGCTAAGTTGATGGAGGGGATGGTCTGAGGAAACTGACTACATGGGCATGCAGCCAATCTGCAACTGCTAGTAGCAAATATCCCCCAGGGCTGGTGATGGGACACTGGATGGGCAGGGCTCTGAGTTACTACAGAGGATTCTTTCCCAGGGGTCTGGCTGGTGGGTCTTTGCCCAGGGGTCTGACTGCTCACTGTATTTAGAGTTGGGAAGGAATTTCCCCCTGAGTCAGATTGACCTAGACTTTGGGGGTGGGGGGTTTCGTCTTCCTCTGCAGCCTGGGGCACGGGTCACTTGCAGGTTTAAACTAGCATGAATGGTGGATTCTCTGTAACTTGAAGTCTTTAAACCATGACCTGAGGACTTCGGTCACTCAGCCAGAGCTCAGGATCTGTTATAGGAGTGGGTGGTGCAGTTCTGTGGCCTGCAATGTGCAGGAGGTCAGACCAGACGATCAAGATGGTCCCTTCTGGCCTTGGAGTCTGAGTCACCCCAGATGGTTGGGATGGGACTTCAGTAAACAAGCCTGAACTCTGGAGGTTTTTCCGTCCATCAGCCTCATCCACGGTCCCATCATATCCCTGCAGCTAACAGGGTAGATTCTGCCCCTTTGGGCAACAACACCAAATGTTACACTGATTTCAGTGGGCTGCCTTGCAGATTATGGGACGACTCCAAGTGCATAAGGGGAGGAAGATACCTTGGAGGATCTGGGCCTTAGTTTCTTAGTCGACCTTACAGCTGGTCAGGAAATGTTTATTTCCAGCTACATTCCAGGAAAGCAAAACACTTTTCATTCTTGGTGAAAATGTTCTTCAACATTTTCATTGAAAAAGCACAAACGGGATTTTGTTTTTACCATTTTCAGCCCATTTTCTGCTGTTGAGAATGCCAAGTTTATTTTATTTTCAATACAAACTAGAAAAATGGCACCCGAAACAAGCATTTCCTGCAGCAGCCCCCAGTTGGGCCAAAAAAGCCATCTTACAGAAAAGTTTGGAAGGCCAAAGCTCTAATGAAACTCTGCTGTTTTACCAGCAGGGGAGGACGAGAGCACCCGGACTAAGGTGATGTCTACACTTTCGGCCGCGTACAGAGTACGTTCACCGCACGCCCCCTTTGCAAGGGTATAAACAGCAATATTGGTGGACCTCACCAAACTGGGGTTTGTGAACTGGGGATTCGCAATATGTTACAGGGGGTTCTCAGGGAAAAATCCCCTAATGAAGGACAGAGCTGTCCCTGGGGACCCCAGGCAGCACCGGGCCGGCAGCCCAGAGCATCGGGGATTTCCATGAGCTAAGCAGATCAAAGCAAGCGTATCTATCACACTGGGGAAATTTAAACCTCAAGACTCCTTATAAGAAATGGAAAGGGAGATGGGTTTTATTTATTTATTTATTGCTGTTTTTAAAATGAAATAGGCAGCTTGTGGGGGTGTTAAAAGTGTTATGAAGAACAAGTTTAAGCTTTGTTGTAAGGTGCATTATTTGTCTGGACTGCTCAAGACCTGAATGCTTGTGTAGGAGGAACTCTGAGTTGGCTTCTTAAATCCCTTCATGCTGTTTCACATCTGATACTCCCTGATGATACATAGAAGCCTTGTCTTCTAACAGGCTTATTCAAAGTGATACAAGCTACGAAAGTGAGATCTTGGAAGTGTTGCCATTTTCATACAGTAATAAAAATACTGGGATGATAAATAATAAATAATAGTGTGTAATAAGCATGTCATAAAAACAAATATTGTATTTCCAAGATTGCTGCTTTTATAATTTATACTCAGGTAAAGGAGAAAATCCCTGGGAATATTCATTTTTAGGAGACATTTTAGTGAAAGGGGTTGGCAGTTTGGTAAAGTTTGAGACCCACTGGCTTAGAACAGTAAAGACATGCCAGATCGTTAGCAGGTATGTCGATACGGTGCTGTACACGCCCAGCAGTGTCGCCGCTGCTATTTTTATCAGTAGAGTGCCCTGCTGCCGGAGCCTTTCACTACCGCCTGTAGCTACACATACCCCACATGCCGCCACCAGGGTAGACAAGGCCCCAGAGAAGCTGTCCCACAAACATGGTGGGGCGAACAGGACTCTCTTTAAATTCACGGCTGCAAACTGGTCGATTTGCATGTGGCTAGAGAGAAATCCTGACCACGTACCAGCCCAGGCACAAAATCAACTCGCCCTTTCCCACGATTTAACGAGCAACGATCTTTCTTTTTTTTTTTCTTAAGAGAGATTTTATTCACCCGTCAAACCACGTTTCTCCTCTGGAGTTTGGCCAAGCTGAGCTAGGCAGCTCTGTGGTTGTAGCTACAGCTATGGACACCGGCAATCCAACTCCAGACAGTGTGTATAGCTCACACCCACCTCTGATCGCTACCTGCGGGGCCGGTCTCTTCTTTACTTTGGCACCACTTGCCTAGCTAATTGTGCGACAAAGTCTCCCTGGACTGAACCGAACGGAGCTGTAACCCAGCTCAACGAGGCATTGTCAGTTTCCAGTTCTGCCCCTTTCATGAGCATCGCAATGATTAATAATTGCCAAGTGGGGTTTTGTATCTGCATTTTCCACTGCTCGGAGAGGGTGGATGCAGCATGGGGGCTGAGAAGCGGGGAAGCTTTGGGTCCAGGCTGCGAGGCCAGAAGGTCAGGCTGCCAGGGCAAGTGGCAGACAAATGCCCAGGGCTTGTTTAACTGGAAAGGTAAAGAAACCAGATGGAGAGGGGTGGAGACATGCACTGCACACCTGAGGAATGTGCTGAGACGAAGCAGCGTGAGGCTGAAGGGGGGGTGATTCCCTCTGGATGGCAGGAGGAACTGGGAGATGCCCCACAAGCTGATGAGGCAAAGGGAAACTGGTTTCTCCCTCACATGCCCTATAGTTTCTGGGTGAATCTGATTCTGGTGACAGGTGCAAAGTTGTTAGCCTGTTTAAACCCACAGGAGCCTGCTCCACCACTGATCTATGGGCTCCATTCCCCAGTCAAACCTTGGCCTCCGTGCCAAGACTGTTAAGAAGGAGCAGCAGCAGCCCACTAATGAAATGCAGCTACCACTGGGGTGGAACCCGGCAGCTCACAGCAACGCTACACAACATGTTGGTAGCAGGGAGCGAAGAAGAATTCAGGTCCAGAGGGATATTGGCCAGAAACCCAGGATTCACTCTGCTATTGTATACAATTCAGGGAGGATCTTGGTTTTAAGCTTGATGAAGCAAGCAGCCCTCCTCATCTGCGATAGGCGCACGGGATGGCTTTCTAGGCAGCTGAGGTCCAAGGGCCCTGTTTCCATCCCCACTCCTGTGTGCTGCAATCAGGTGTTTTCTAAATGCCTTCTGCTGCTAAAGCAGGCCACCGTGCCGCTGCTGGGTTTGTTTAATGAGGTGATGCCGGATGCTGTTCTGCGCACGCAGCATCACCTGCCCGAGGAGGAATGCCTGGCTCAGGACCTGGACCTGGACCACTGGCCCCACAGGAAGTCGAGGGTGGATTGGGGCCCTTGGGGCGGCATAACACCTTCCCCACTAGGTCCCTCCTCACCCAGGCCCCATGCTGCTCGTCTGGGGCTCCTGGCTGGTCTGGGCTATGAAGCCTGGAGCTTTTGGTAACAGCCCCTCTGCCACCCCTGGGTTGGGTAATGCCACTTGCACCTGTCCAGACACCCAGAGCGAGCAGCCCTGAGTTGGGCTCCCAGTCCCTCCCCAGCTCTGCCGCCGGGTCTCTGCCTGCGCCAGGGAGAGCCCTGCATGCAGGAGGCCAGAGAGGCCCCTGCTGAAGTTGCCCACATGTTGGCTGGGAGACCATGAGATCAGATGGGCACAGCAGGGGCTTGGATCCTCTAGAAGCAGCTGTCCTGCACCTGCACTGCAGTGACTTGGAGCGGACAGAGGGGCCTTTATCCTCCCAGAGCAGAGACAAAGACCCCCCCCTCCCCCCCGCCACACACACATTACAATAAACCCACTTCAACCATCCCCCGATGAACGACCAGTCTGCTTCCCTGGGACTTGGAGGGGGGCAGGCGGCAGGGGGAGCCACCCGATTCACTGTCCCCTGCTTCCCCACCCAAGCACTCTCCAGCCACTTTTGATGGGGGCACAGGACCTGAACTCTCTGCTCCCATCTCAAGATGGCTTTGGGTGGGGAGCAGAGGCACTGGGGGGTGGGGGGCACGGAGATGAGAGGGGAGACAGGCTGGGACAGAGAGGGGGAATGAGGCAGAAAAGGCCAGATCAGAGAAGAAAGAAAGAAAGAAAGGCAGCCTGTTACCAGCTCAGGAATCACAGAGGACCAAGACCATGAGGGGTCCACCCCCACCCACAGTGTCTGACCCCATCTGGAGGGGGCGACAGACCCGAACCCCCCAGTCTTTTCCTGACTGTTTGGCAGCCTGCGTCAGGCTTGTCCTGCTGAGAGTCTCCTTGAATTGAACTGGAAAGGCAGGAAAGGGCAAAATGTATCCATCCATCTAGCCCCACCCTCCCACCCCCTTCTGTTTCTCCCTTTGGACGGGGTGACCCCTTTCCCTGCATCCCCCATATGCTGGGTGCTGGCGCTAGCAGCAGCATTTTGGTCAGGGCAGATTGACCATGTTTGACCTCGTTCTGATCCCCCTGGCTGGGGACTCTTTGACATTTTCACATCTTTTTTCAGACAGTTTTTGAATCACAGAATCAGTGGAACTCGGGGAAAGTGTCGCTCTCGAAGGATCCGTATTTTTTTGATAAACAAAAAAAATGTTTTGTTGAAAATTCCCCAGCCAGCTCCAGTGAAGATGAATTACCCAGTGCTTGAACCAAGAAGCCAGGCTCGGTAAGTGCTGCGATCATGCCTGTGTATTATCAATCCTCAGGCTTCTCCAGCCAAGCATAAAATCTGCTCCTGGCAGAGCCCCTCACCCCTCCTGCCAACCAGCACATGAAGCAGCTACCTGACTGCTCCAAAGGAACATGCCTACATTCATCACCCTGTGCTAGAGATCCCTGGCAAAAATGCAGCCCAAAGCGGAGAGACCCCAGGGCTGCTCATCAAGGGTGGTAGGGATGGGAGAGACTCAGCTGCTCTTATCTTCCCCACCACTGATTAATCGCTCCCGCTGAGACTTTAAATTCCCCCTGGCTACTCCCCTGACTAGTCTATGGCCTGGCTGCAAACTGATCTCATCGTACCAGTGATTTATTGACTTATCTGCGTGTGAGGGGGAAGCCAGCTCTGTGCCCCACGTCCTCCCTGCTCTGCCAGGCAGAGAATTGTTCTCTGCCTTCCTCTGTCTATTTCTGCCATGCGTTGTGCCATCCTTTCCTAAATAAAGGCTGCCCCCGGCTTCACCCCAGCCCGCAGCCCCGTGTCACAACACGTGGAGCCACGGGACATCTTCCCATGTGGAGGGAGGGGAAATCAGCGCCCCAAGGTGGGAGGGGGCTGCAGCGTGCAAAGGGGTGGGGCAGTACAGATTTGTCTTTTCACAGGAGGAGGGAGGGAGCGCTTTGTGTGTGTGTGTGTGTAAGTGCACTGATGTCTTGGCAACCCAGTGCTAATGCACTTTGGCACTTCCCTCTCTGACTCAAAAGTCATTGGGCTGACCCCGGCACCGGTGCTCAGTGATCATACGCTGAACCCCGGTGCCAATGCACCTGTGCTCCAGCCGGGGGCCAGTGTGAGCCCCATGCCCATAGGGCTGCTTGTAGGCATTAGCAAGTGCAACAAAAAGAAAAGCGAACAGGGCTGTGCTGTCTGTGTGTGTGTGTGTGAGTAAACTCCAGAGGTCACTTTGGGGCTGCAATGCACACACTTGCACAAACGCGTGCCTATTCACACACATGTAATCGCATTCTCACACAAGTATGCTCTCACCTGTGCATGCCCACACACACACACATATGCATGCTCACAAAATCTACTCACACACACGCATTCACAAAAGATGCATATCCACACCTGTTCACATGCTTACTGGCCCAAACACATGTGATCATGTGCACACAAGCATGTACAAATATACACACTCACATGTGCCATCTAAGACACACACAAATATACACACACACTCAGACACATGCTGGCTGAGACACACATACACATATAGCATACAGATACATAGCCAGTGTCTCTCTCACACACACTCCTGTATGTGTTATTAACAGAGGCCTCCTGTCTTGCCAGGGCTGGGTCCTTTTCTCCCAACGGTCACACAAAACTCAACCCTGCCAGGGCATCCCTGAGAGCAGATCTTTCATCTCAGTGTTGAGCCAATGAAATTCGCTCCTTTTCTCTGCAGTAAGGCTGGTTCTAGCAGCACAGACCTCCCCCCACCCCCCGTGTTAGTTGTCACTCCCACAATATTTCCTACAGTCCTGTTGGCCTCAGGATCAGGCCTGTTGGAGGAAGTTGTAGGGTGTATTTAATCACTCTCTGCTTTTGACAATCACTTTTGCTGTTAACTCCTCCCCCTCTTCTCTCAGTGCGGGAACTAAGCAAACGTACTCACAGGTGTGTGAAACGGATCCCACGGCCCAGCGGGGAGGAATGGCGAAATCTGTGGATTGTTGTGAGCGATTGCAAAGTCTAGGAGGGTCCCCCACAAGGCATCCACAATTCACAGCGCGCATTGACCCTAATTATTTACACAGGTGCTGGCGAGGAGCCAGCTTCAGCTCCCCCAAAGGCAATATGTGCTTCCCAGCTAACACACTCACACACAGAAAAAAAGTGTGTATCTAACACAGTGCCCAGCAAACACGTCTCATCTCTCTCTCACACACACACACACACACACACACACACAGAACTCACATGAACATATCCAACACACACTGACCAACCAACATGTGCAGCAGACCTAACATGCACACACACCAACAGTAAACATGCGCATCATATCTAACACACGTGCATCGTAATACCCGCCCCCACAGCCCCAACAAATCTGTGCTCTGGATCTCACACGACATACGCCAGGGGCAGGAAAATTTTTTGGCCTGAGGGCCGCATTGGGTTTAATAAATTGTATGGAGGGCATCATGGTCCAGCCCCCAGCTTCTATCTCCCCCCTGCCCCATTCCCTGATGGCCTCTCTGTAACCCCTGCCCGCCCCCCAGAACCCCTGCCTCTATTCAACCTCCTGTTCCCCCCCCCACTGACCACCATCCATACACCACCCTGAACTCCCCTGCTCCCTTTCTGTGCTGTCTGGAGCACCAGGGGCTGGCAGCACTACAGCCAGGCCATGCTGCACAGAGCACCAGTTCAGGCCAGGCTCTGCAGCCCCACAGGATTGTGCCTGCAACAGAGCTTAGGCCGCAAGGGAGGGGCTGGCCTCCCAGGATAGTGCCTGCAGTTTGCCCATCTCTGCCATACACACATACCAAGAGCAAGGGAGGCTGTGATTGTGGGTAAAGCTCTGGGCTAGGACTCATAGAATATCAGGGTTGGAAGGGACCTCAGGAGGTCAGCTCGTCCAACCCCCTACTCAAAGCAGGGCCAATCCCCAGACAGATTTTACCCCAGTTCCTTAAATGGCCCCCTCAAGGATTGAGCTCACAGCCCTGGGTTTAGCAGGCCAATGCTCAAACCACTGAGCTATCCTGAGTCCATCCTTCTGCTGACTCCCTGGCTGACCATGGCTAGCCTGTCTCCCTGTGCTCAGCTCCCGGTCAGCAGGGGCAGGATGATAATAATCCATCCCAGGGGACATGGTGGATTCTCTGTCACTGGGGTCTCTACTTCCAGGCTGGCATCTCTTTCTGAAAAACCCACGCTGATTAAACCCTGGTTTTGGACTTGAGGCAGGAATCCTGGGGCAAAGATCTATGGGCGCCATCCAGGAGCTCAGACTAGCTGATTTAACTGCTAGAAGAGGACTTCACCCTCCCTGATTGAACTAACCTCGTTATCTCCAGCCTGATTCTTGCCTGCATATTTATACCTGCTTCTGGAAATTTCCACGACATGCATCCAACAAAGTGGGTATTCACCCACGAAAGCTCATGCTCCAATACGTCTGTTAGTCTGTACGGTGCCACAGGCCTCCTCACACTGAGTAGTATCTTACTCCTCGAGGAATCGATCAGTGGTACTCCGAGGAGCCAGGAGAGGGTGGCATGACAGGACCCTTCATCAATAATTGTCCTTACACAAAACACAGAGGCAGCTTTGGCCCCTGCCCCAACGAGCTTAAATAAGGGCCACCCGCCCCAGCTAACCAGCTCACCCCAGGCCAGGTCCCTCACTCACTAGGTCACTGGAGCAGACAGCAGCTAGCCAGTGAGAAGCTCTGGGAATCGCCCCGATCCAAACAGCCCCCCAGAATGATGCTGGCATCCTGGATTTCCCAGGGCCACATCGTCTTGTGTCACTGACAGCTAGGACTCGCTTGGCCACAGGGCCGATACGAAGTGCCAGCCACAGCACCACGCAACCTGATTGCTTAAGAAAGTCTGGGTGTTGGAGGCTAACGAGGGACACTCCACATCCAAGGTTTCCTTCTGACTCACCCACTCCTTCCAACAGCGCTGAGGGGTCCAGCCAGGGCCCCCCTGGAGATGTGCAATATGCAGGACCCCCACATGCAGCGCCTCCTCTGGATCTGATCCCTCTACAGCCCTCAGGCTGGATTCACTGGTGGGCTGCACCACCTGGTAGGCTCGAGGCAGCAAGGGCCAGTTTGCAGAGCAGCAGGGATCTGGCCCTCACGCCCGGCATTGTAGTGAGCTAGATTATCCCCAGTTCAGCACCTGCAGCTGCAGCCTCCCTTACGTCATCACTGAAAACAGGCCCGGGTTACAATAAACAGCCTTAGCTCAGGGCTTTGCTACAAACTGTTGAAATAAGTTCCTGTCTGCATCCTGTAGTACTTGCCCAGATCGGTATTGCCCTGGCCTCTTCTTTTGTCATTCAGTGTTGGACCCATTCTATAACAATATGCATTACCTCACCTTTTGGGGGCAAAGCCAGACTTGTTGGCACCTGCTCCCCTATTTGGTGTAAACATTGCTTGTGCCAATCAGAGGCGAACACACACAGGTTTTGGG
>NC_133773.1:144573867-144594828 GCF_003597395.2 Chelonoidis abingdonii | reverse complement strand
AAGTTGGGGATTTTGATTGAAACCCTGAAACTTTGAAGAAGAATTTCAACTAAAACAACAAGGTTTATTTCCTCATCGAGAACATATTTTTTGCAGGGTCAAATACATCCTTCGACTACCTTCCTGCAAGTCAAAACAGGGCTAGTCACTATGCTTAAAGTTGCATGGCATGAGTGTTTTGAGAGTACGAGTCCCTTACCGATAATGCATTGTGCAAGACCAAGATCCATTATAACTGTTTTATTGTGTAACCCTACTCTATTTGTTGGCAGCAAAATTATCAACAGAATCAAGAAGATTGGGGTTGGAAGAGACTCGGAGGTCATCGGAGGTCATCTAGTCCAACCTCCTGCCAAAGCAGGACTCAATCTTCCACTCCTAATCATACCCAGCCAGGGGCTTTGGTCAGCCTACCTTAAAAACCTCTAAGGAAGAGACCACACCTCCCAGGGACCGCATGTCCAGTGCTCACCACCCCCTAGTGAATAGTGTTTCCCCTCATATCCAATCTAGACTACCAACTGCAACTGAAGACATTGCTCCTGTTCTGTCATCGGCCACGACTGAACGTCTAGATTCGATCCTCTTTGAACCCCCCTTGGAACCCAATTGTAAACCTTGCCTTATTCTGTATTTTCAAAAATAATTTGACTTCTTTCTGTTTTTGTTTATAATTAACACTTTCATTTTCTGATGACACTTTAATTGAACCTCTTCTATTGTTTGTTTATTATTCTATTTATCCGAATCGCGATTTCAAATGTTTAACTTCGCCACATCTTCTGTATAGTATTAGCCTTCAGCCTCTTTGGAGTCCTTTTATAAATAACCTTTAACACTCTTGCTTCTCTCGTACTTGGCAGCAATAGTCAAAAGAATGTGCCGCTTCAAAACCAAACGTTGTTTCATTTCGTGTTGCAAAAAATGTTTCGCACTATTTTCACATTGAACTGTTTTATCAACCTGTCAAACCTTGTGGAATTTTTTCTTACTTTCAGCAAAGTAGAAATTTCAATATGTGGCTTGAATTAAAAGGTTGAACTAATTGTTTTGCAAAAGATGGAAAGTAGCTGAAGTTCTAACAAATATAGAGAATATCCTTTGCATGAAAAAGATTTTATTTATCTCGGGCCACTAGAGGGAGGGAATTGGGCCAACTTTTACAGTGCTACACATACTAATGTCGACCAGATTCATAGTATTAAGCCTTGCAGCTGCAGATTCAAGAAATCATCAACCAATGGACACCAAAAGCCGACATTCTCATGTTTCTGAAAGACAGGTGATCTAAGTTCATGGCATGGTATTCACCATCTGAGATTTTAACAATCTGAGTTTTCCAGCCGGAAGGTCTTACGCGTAAGAGCTTAACTGCTGTGAGCTTAATAAACGCAGCGCCTAGCAGAGAGCGGGAGTATTAATTCAGGTCGATAGGCACCACCTACACCTCCGATCCCAAGATCTGTGATTCCAATGTCCTGTCAGGCTATTGACGTCTGAGCAACAAAAGAGAGATTGCGTAACGCCACGTCTTTCTAAGCGGTTTTATTAAGCGTATCACACACTCCCTATCGGAAAAAATCCCCTTCAAGCGGGTGAGGTGAGCAGGAAAGGACGTGAGATATTTGATGGAGCCTCGTGATATGGTTGAAGCTGCGCGAGGCAAAGTCATTTTGTAAATTCTTAGCTTGCTGTGCCAAGCAACCACAAGATCTATCTCATTACCGCATCGGGACCACGAAGGGGAGATCCCAAGTGATTAGAATGGGTCCGTTCTGTGCTACACCTGATATACTATGCAGCAATAAACCTGGTATACTCAGCCCCTGGCTCTGCCTTTGTCCATTCAGTTGAACGAACTCTACAACGAATATGCATGACCCTCTCACTTTAATGAGGGGCGAAGCCAGCAACCTATTCATGTCATCTTTGCTACCACTAAACTTTGTAGTAAGACATTGCTTGCAACGCAGGCGTAACTATACCCAACACCCAAGAAATAGTCGCAGATCCTACAGCTGTGTCAACTGAATAGAGCTCGATAACTTCAATGGGTTATGCTGGATTTGGGGTGTCTTGATGCAAACTAATGAGTGAGAACAACTTTCGACATGAGTGCACATGATCCAATAAGTGGGGGGAGTGAACTAGGGATTCTGGCATTGGGTTGCAGTAGCGGGCATAGCTTTTACTGCGCGGCAGGGAAAGAAGCAGAGGAGAAAACCTGTCCCGTGAGAGCCTATGATGTATAATGGTATTTGTAACCATATGAGAACATGATTCTCCTATAGCTTCAGCGAAAGCCGGCCTGTAACTTAATTCCATGCTACTTGTTCACTTCTCTGTCCTCACGGAATTCAATAAATGAGCTTCTATCTAACGTTTGCGCAGTCGTGATATGAATGGCTTTGGCTTTCTAAGGAAGTTATTTTGAGAGAGCTAATTTTGTGGATTCAATGTAGAATTCACACTAAGCGAGTAAGCATTTAGAGATTTGTGATAAAATATGATAAGGAATCAAAAATAACAATCGTTGTTTAGGTGACATGTTGATTATAGGTTAGGTTAAATTTCGTATTAGCCTCACTAGAGGAGACAGCTGTGGCGACAGCCCAATCTTAACCTTGCTACACAGACCACGCCATAACTAAAACATTAGAGACAAATGGGAAATGAATTATGTTTATGTTCGTTGTCTGCAGTTTGTCCTTCCCCTGCTGCAAGAGGAGACACTTCGATAAAATTCCACTTTCCCTAGCCTCTGAATATAACTATGAGTAATAATAGCTTATGGCCCACACAGCCAATGACCTTCAGCAGAAAACACTGAGGAGAGGCCAAGGCTTCCCCTCCAACTCACGTGCAGCCCTGGTAAATAATAACAGGCCTATGCAATTTTTTTTTCTCTCTATTGCGCTTCTCTCCAGAATGAATCTGTAGAGCACATCTACAACAACGCCGCTACTATTGCACTATGTCATCTGAAGAGCAGCCTGTGGGATGTAGCTTCGAGGGGCACTAGCGCTCTCCTGTGAACGAACGCCGCCTCTCAGCGCATGCCAATGCAAATTCAATTCTGATATACAGACGATCCCACTATCATATCTTTGCAGCATGCAAACTGTGTCACATAGCTAGAGAGAGACTTTCGGACTAAGAATTACGAGTACAGTAGGAAGGAGCGTATCATGCCTCTACTTGTACTCACGGGAAAACAAAGACGATCAAAAAGCGCTTTGAAAAGAGCAAGAGTCTGCCATGGTTAGTAAACCACTAGATATGACCTCGTGGCAGCTAGCAGCCTTCCTTTCGATGCAACCATATAGTCTACTCAGTCTGCACGAGCTGTTGAGGTAGCCAGCACAGTCCATGATTTCCGGAGCCTGCAAGTAACCCGCAATCGCACTGATGGTAGTAATCACATCTTGATAGACTAAAGCGCGTCGATGGCCCTCTCAGCCTTTGGAAGAGAGTATCCCGCCCATAGATTTAAGACAAGAATTCTGAGGGCTATATGAGCCGAAAGAGCTGTAAAACATAGATTCCGCCAGATGTAGCTAAGTCTAATCTGAGAGGCGCTAATACCTGCTAATCCCTTAAAGCAGCGCGGCCTCACCCAGGCCAAAAGTTATTTGTAATGAAGATGGCAAAAGGGATCAAAATAAAATTTGTTATAAAATATAAGATGTTAAGAAGAAGAAGGCAAAATATAATAATCAGGAAAACTCTGATTAATCAAGACTAGTACAATAAGAGCTGGCTTGTCGATAGACAAAATATGAGTAAATATCCAGAGAGAATGCGGATTTCTTGCACCACAAAGAACATGTACACTAAGAGCGTAATGCAGTGCAACAATTGCGAAAAGCCCCAGAATTTGCTCCTGAGGAAGCAGAGGCGAAAACAGGCTAGACTTTGTATGCATAACTTAACACTCCACTGAATGATCGTTGCAATTAATAAAATATTGTAGTAATGGAGCACTAAGTACTGGCTATGCTTGTGACAACAGGACCGAGAACTGGGTAATCGGCGTGCACTTAGAAATCTGAGAAGTGAAGCGGCTTCAGGTGAGATAGACACAAATATGAGCAATTGCTCCATGCACTAACCAATAATCAATTGGTGGATAGGCCAAAACTGTGCTGTAGGTGAAATATTGTCTGAAGACCGCTAAGGCCCAGTTACTGCGGAAGCTTCGAGTGCCGTGTGAGTACATAAGCTCTAGCGAGATTCACACCTAAGAGTATGTGGATACACAGAGATGTGGATGCATGTACCCTAATTCCCTTACTAAGCTTGATGTTTTGGCTAGTATGGCGATCAAATTGCCTAAACAAGTAGAGAGGAAGATATTAGGAGCTATGATGTCTTGTTAGGCGGTAAGGATAGCAACTTAGCCTATATGGAGAACTAACACAACTATCGAAGTCTTTCTCTTAACCCAAAACGAGTAAGTGTCCTGTGAAATAGAGCCTCGTTGCTGCGGAGCATGCTGTGTAGGGAACAAAGAAAATGGCAAAATTGTAGTGGTCTGTGAAGGAAATAGTGGTCTCAGCTTTTCTGTGTCCTGTGGAGCAAACAGAAGGTCCTTTCAGCCTGTGATGGTTGGAGGGTGATGCAGTTGTCTCAGAGTGGGTTCTGAAAATTCAACTAAATGGCCAGGAAGTGGAATGGTCCGAGTCCTGTTCTGCTTGGGAAGGATGGCACTGTAACTAGGTTGCATCCAGTTTTGTCTTAGCAAAGTCCAGAGACCAGACAATTTGGTGCTCATGGTGAGGTGATGCGCAGTCTCGAGAGGGGGCTTGTGAGCACTAAGGCATAAGGGTGTAAGCACACAGCTCTGTCCTGATCAGGGGCTAAGACCCCCAATATGCTATAGTGCACAAGGGACGCAGCAGTACAAGTGTGTGATTTAATTATGGTGTTACCTCTAAACTGCCTCTGAAGTAAGTCACTGGATTACAAGTATTACATCCTATGTCTAACAAGCGAGATAAGTAATTTCAACTAATCGGTGATGTGGAGTAGGATGAAGTCCTAGTTTATCATTGTTAAGAGTTGACCAGTTGAGAATGATCTAAGAGCATAATTGTGCGCTAAAGGAGAAGGAGATGCTCTGCAGCTACCTTACATCGTTCTTAACAGTCACTAGGGAAGCCTATGGAGGTTGGCCTGAAAAGTGAATAATTAGATCGATGAGCATTCGGCTGAATTGGGTGCACTCCAATAATTCTGAATGTAAGTAACAGGAGTTATACTAAGAAGGATACTGATTTTGTGGCAGAGAACATAAGTGTTTCTCCGATTATACCGACGCACGCACCCTAGGGTGAATATAAGGAGTCACAGCGGGACATGAGAAAATCAAGTTTCTGAGAGGGGGAAGAATTGATTTGCTATCTAGAATATCAGCCATGCTAACGCAACGCCTGAACTAGACAATTCAGCACACGAGGCACAGACTACTGCGCAGCTAAAGTGTTAAGATTCCTACACATTTGTTCATCCTCTCTTTCTTGTAGATAATTTTAGCAACTATTAACATGAAGCGAAAGGGGAAAAGATTTAATCAAACTAGAGAAGTTATCTTATTATATGGAGTTCCTCAAGCCGCAGCTAAACCAGCAGAAAGTTATCTGTTAGGATGAAACTACAGAGGACTGCAACTGACGGGGTTCACGCTGAATTGAAACAAACACCAGTTGGCGAGCGTAGCGAGAAGCGTCTACCTAAATATGAGCTCAGATCAACAAGCTTCAGGCATGATACAGAAAAAGTTAAGCCCAACCCTGTAAGACTCCAATGTGGTTCCGTGTGTACGCTGTCTGTCAGCACTTGTTGGAAAAACAAGTAGTTCCCAAAGAGAAGACCCGCAAATCCTGTATCCACTGTGACGGTGCAATATGCAAGAATAGTTCTACTTGAATTAGCGCGAGCAGCAAAAGAAAGATTCGATCTATAGCTGTAAGTACCAGCAAGACCCCCCCAGCAGTGAATTTGTGCGTTAAGCCGAGAGGAGAAATCAGGGTTTGGTCTGCAGGCACCACAGAGAAGAGAAGCACTACCATAGTTGCCAAAGGGAAAGAGTCCATCAAGTATTTGAGAGCTCGCCCTCCAGGGTGATATGAGGCCAAGGACTTTATGGTCCTATCTTCAACTCCGTGCTGGACTTCATTGTCAAACTATCCTTTTGCAATCAAGGGGGGAGGGCTATAACATCCCTTTCCTGAAGGTGGGTCTAGGTCTCAGACCGCACCCATTCTGCCTTCCCATCCCTCTGGGGACCTGTAATCAGCAAGATATGAGTCAACTTCCGCACTTTCCAGGCTGCGTCTGATCTTCAATCTTCCTCCAACGCCCCAGTCGCCTCCCAGTGCTTGGCAAAACATTGAAGCCATCATTCTGATTTAAAGAATCAATTGAGATTGGCTGTGCCCATACGATAGTTCATGAAAAATGCCCAAACTCCAATAATGGTGTTGCAGCAGGGTCTGGCCCTGAAGACAAACCATGGATTGTAACTGGACACTTGCAATGATTTGTTGTTATTGCCTACGGGTGATTTTTGCCAACCTAAGTGTGTTCTGTTACAAATGTAAGAAAAGTACAGAACGGAATCCTGCTGCAAAAGCAGATCATCCCACTATTTTTCTAACTAAGTTTTACCTTGAGTCGTAAAAATTTCTATCCTGTTTATTGAACATGACTTTGATAAAAACCAGTTCTGTTATACACTGTATGGCGTCTAACGCAAGCCTCTGGCCATTACGGGCCCGGCAGTACCCTACACACCTACTAGTGGCTACAATGCTCCCAGTGACTAAGCTAGTTCATCATAATGGCTCAGCAACGTAATGTTAATAACACAGAACTAATGCCCCTGAGCAGGGCCGTATTATTGTTTTACAGGTTTATGCTGCTCTCCTCACAAATCTTTGCTCAGGAGCCCCTTAGGAGAAGGTGGACTACAAACTTGGTTCGGACAACCTACTGGTGCAGGAGGTCAGCATAGAACAGTCCTGTCAGCGCTGAGCCCAGAAGATGCCTTGTGTGCTCCACTCAGTTCTCTCATTAAATATCATTACCTTTCAATTTGTACCAAGAGTTTATAATTTCTTCATTTAATATATCTTGTAATGTTCTTCCCGTGTGCAGTGGGCTGCTTTCTAGTGGTTGGAATAATTGTTCTTCACAATTATTCGTATGTGTTCCAGTTTCTTAATCTATCAGTCGCAAGTAATACATAGCTTTCTTTAATTAAGGTATTTACAGTTCCAGCACTCATGTTGGTTTGTTGGTAATGAGTTTAACCCCAGCCCTACTTGGGTTGGTGCATATTCTAATTGTTCATGTGTGAATCTCTATGCTAATACCCTCCCTCATAAACAACTCTTAATTTTAACCTACCCCCGCCCGTCATTAATGTTTTATCATTATTGATATGCCCTAGACACATATGTATCTATTTCCAATGCCTGCACTGCAATATGCATAAGCCATGTATCAATGCACAATCCACCTTTTATCTGCAACAATAATGGCGGAACATACCACAGTTTCATCCTTAAAACCTCGGCATTTTGGATGTGCAAATGATGGTGCATTTGTGTGCTTCCTCCCGCATCCTCTTAATTGTTAGTTTAATACGTAGTATATGAATGTATGTTAATCAAGTGCTGTTTAATCCTTCTATTGAAACGCTTGCTAATACTATGGCAAGGGCTTCTCTCCTAGTTAATTCAGCAGTAAATTCCTTGCTCAGTAAGTGTTCAAATAGATTAATGATTCAATTTTGTTACACATTTCTCATCTTTGTACTAAATTTGGCTGAGTATATCCAGAATTTGCTGATAAATGTTGTGTTCTTTGCCATCTATTCCTAATTGTCTCAAGTTGTTAAAAGACCTCAAACGTTGAGCCTACTGTCAAGAGTCAAGAGACCTCCATTTTGGCATGCTCAATTGGCTTGGCCTCGCGCCTACAAATCCTTATGGTCCAATCGCCTGTTTGTGTCCCTTCTGTTGGGCTCGCTCTTCTCTGTCCGGATGTGCCTTCATAAAAGCCTGCATTCACAAGTTTGTTGCCTCGGCCTACATCGTTCCACCGACCCGAAGCGCATCCCCTCGTAGTGGGTGAATGAGGAAGTCGGAACTCGGAAGTTTAGGTTTTCGGCCATAACTATTTCGGCCAGGGCACGGGGGCATGTTAGAATGGTTCCTGTCTGATCCTGTATCACTCGCCATACCGGTATTGCCCTGGCTCTTCCTTTGTCATCAGTGTTGAAGCGCATCTATCAACAATATCATTACTCAGCCTTTGGGCGAAGCAGACCTTTTGGGCGGAAGCCAGCTGGCACCTGCTCCCTATTGGTGTAAACATCCTTGTGCAATCAGAGGCCAACACAACAGCGTTGGGGTTGTCCACTATACACTTCTGTGATGTCGTAGTGGGTAATTAGGGGTTGCCCTGCCAATGTGCAGGCTAGAGAGAGGGAGAAACGTTCCCGTGTAATCCGGTATCCGTGTATCCGTAACTGAGCCTGATCACTCGAAGCCTTCTCTCAGCTCGACGTGTTCAAATTAGAGCTTTCTCACGTTTGCCGGTCGTGATTGTGTGGTTGTACTTGGAAGTACCAGTTATTAGCTAAAATGCTGTATTTTGTTTGTAAATGTATTGTTTAGTAGATATTTTAGGCATTGTTGTGTTTTGAGGTTTTGGTTAACTCTTAGCTATCAGTAAGCTGCTCTCTTACTCACCTTGTAATCATTCCCCAATAAAATTTAAAATGTGATTTAATTTTAGTTGTGTGTGTGTCTGCAGTTTGGCCTCGTGACCCATACTCTCCTGATCCTCTTACCTGTATAGTCCTGTTCCAACGCTGCAGCTGGTAAAATAACAGCCTGCAATTTTTTTGCCCCTGCAAAAAATCGTGGCAATCTACACCAAGGAGAGCATTCCTGTGCACTGCCGCCGTGCTGGTGCTCATCGTGGTGCAGCCTCCCTCAGAACTGCTTGGAATTTTTCAGCGCAGTTGATTTTCCAGGAAGAATCGCCCTTTTTGCAAGATTGGACAGTTTCCCTGGAGAAATGACAAGTTTTCGCCCAAAATTTTGGATTTCTGTCTGAAGAAAGAACCAAAACGACAGCTCCCCGGCGTGCCTGCCTGGCGATCCGTCAGATACACTCTGTAGTCACGCACACTCTCCCGGCGCATCTGCTGAGACCGAGTGCCTGCCTCTCGCTCTCCCAGTCCTACCCCCAGTTCTGGAGCTGGAGACTACCGCCTCCGATCTCCCCCCGCTTCAGCGCTGCAGAGGTTTGTCCTTGGCTCTCTCCGTGTCTGGCAGCAGAATGCGCAAGGGCGTTGAATTGATCAGGGGCCATGGGCAGGCGCTATAAGTTGTGTTGGTTCGCCGGAGTGAAGTTTTCTGGTGCAAAATGTGGCGTGTGGATGGTTTGTCCTTGTAAAATGGAAATTTTTACCAAAATGCAGATATTTTCTGGGCCGGGACGTCCATCGTTCTGCCAGGCCCACTCGCACCCAGGTTTGGTACAGTTGCCACGTATTCGCAGGGGCAAAGAAAAAAATGCAGGCCTGTTATTTACCATGCTGCACGTGCAACAAACTACTACAGGTAAGAGATGCAGGAGATATGGGTCACGAGGCAAACTGCAGACCACACAACAACTAAAATTAATCATTTTAAAGTTTTGGGGATAGTTACAGGGGTAAGGGAGGCAAGCTTATGAGTATATAGAGTTTACCAAACACCAAAACACACAATGCCTAAATATCTACTAACAATATTACAAAAAACATGCAGCATTTAATATACCTGATACTTACACATATAAACCAACCATAACGAACCGCAAAACGTAGAAGCTCTATTTGAAACACGTGAGCTGAGAGAGAGGCTCTCGAGGTGATCAGGCTCGGTTACGGCAATCACGGCATACACGGATACCACGGGACTTGTTTTCTCCTACTCCCTGCCTGCACATGGCAGGGCAACCCCTAACAGTACCCACTATGACATCCACACGAAGTGTCATAGGGGACGGGCCCAAACCTGTACCAAAACCTCAAAAACACACAATGCCTAAAATATCTACTAACAATATTTACAAACAAAATACAGCATTTAGTAATAACTGATACTTACAGTATAAACCAACACAATCACGACCGGCAAACGTAGAAAGCTCTATTTGAACACGTGAGCTGAGAGAGAGGTTCGGGGTGATCAGGCTCGTACGGCAATACACGGCGATACACGGACACGTTTTCTCCTCTCTCCTGCCTGCACATGGCAGGGCAACCCCTAACAGTACCCACTATGAAAACTCACAGAAGTGTCATACCCAAAACCTGTGTGTGTTCGCCTCTGATTGGCACAAGCAATGTTTACACCAAATAGGGGAGCAGGTGCCAAAAGGTCTGGCTTCGCCCCCAAAAGGTGAGGTAATGCATATTGTTGTAGAATGCGTTCAACACTGAATGACAAAGGAAGAGGCCAGGGCAATACCAGTATGGCAAGTGATACAGGATGCAGACAGGGACCCATTCTAACACTTGGGATCTCCCCTCTGGTCCCGGGGAAATGTAGTTTGTGGTTGCTTCACAGCAGCAAACAAATGACTTTGCCTCTGCGCCAGCCACTTCACCAAGGCTCCATCAATTCCCTATCCCTTTCCACTCACTCACCCGCTCCAAGGAGGGGAGTCACAAACGAACAGTAACTGCTTACCAATCTGTGCCCAGAACCCAGGTCAAAGTAGCCTGAACAGGAGCACTGGAAGCAGGGGAGGGGAGTTTCTTCACCTCTTTATGCCCCACTGCAGGGGTGCAGTTGAAGGAGCAGTTAAGCCCTTAAAGGGAAAGAGCTAAAAATCATTTTAAAACCAGGAAATACATGCAAGACTTAAACGTGTTCAGACACATGGATGTGGCAAGGTTGAAATCTGAAAATCTGCAGCTCGCAAGGGTTAATACTAGAACTGGTCGGCATGTTGACAGAAAGCTTTGTGCTATAAAATGGCCTTCCCTCCACCCCAGGCCCAATATGATTTTTTCTGCAAAAGATATTCTCAATGTTAGGAACATTTTCCATTCTTTGCAAAACAATTTAGTCAACCTTTTAATCAAAGCCAATATTGAAATTTCTACTTTGCTGAAAAGTGAAAAGGAAAAAATTCCACATAGAGTTTGAAAGGTTGATAAAACAGTTCAATGAAAAAGTTGCGAAACATTTTTGCAAACTACGAATGAAACAAACAGTTTGACGTTTTGTAGCGGCACATTTTTTGACTATTGCTGCTAAGTACGAAGAAGAAGCAAGAGTGTTAAAAGGTATTTTTAAAGACTCCAAAGAGGCTGAAGGGCTAAATATACAAGAAGAAGATGGCGAAGTTAAACATATTTGAAATGCGATTCGGATAAATAGAATAATAAACAAGAAAAATGAAAGAGGTTAAAATTAAAAGTGTCATCAGAAAATGGAAGTGTTAATTAGAAACAAAAACAGAAAGAAGTCAAATATTTTTTAAAATACAGAAATAAAGGCAAGGTTTACAATTGGGTTCCAAAGGGGGGTTCCAAAGAGGATGAATCTAGACTGTTCTCAGTGGTGGCAGATGACAGAACAAGGAGCAATGGTCTCAAGTTGCAGTGGGGAGGTCTAGATTGGATATGAGGAAACACTATTTCACTAGGAGGGTGGTGACGCACTGGAATGGGTTCCCTAGGGAGGTGGTGGAATCTCCTTCCTTAGAGGTTTTTAAGGTCAGGCTTGACAAAGCCCTGGCTGGGATGATTTAGTTGGAGATTGGTCCTGCTTTGAGCAGGAGGTTGGACTAGATGACCTCCTGAGACCTCCTGAGGTCTCTTCCAACCCCAATCTTCTATGATTCTGTGATAATTATCTGGCCAACAAATAGAGTAGGGTTACACATAAAAAGTAATAATGGAGTCGTGGTCTTGCACACATGCATATGGGTAAGGGACTTACATCTCCAAACACTCATGACCATGCAAAACTTTAAGCATGTGAATAGCCCTGTTGACTTGCAGGAAGAGTGAGTCAAGAGATGTATTTTGACCCTGCAAAAAATATGTTGATGAGGAAAATAAAACCTTGTTTGTTTTAGTTGAAATTCTTCTTCCAAAGTTTTCAGGGTTTCATCAAAAATCCCCACACTTTTGCAGGGGAGAGCTGGTCATTGCTTTTAGGGGAGTTGTTTTCTCAACAGAGCCCTGACAAATTTAATCGAAGCCGGGCGTTTTCTGTGGGAATGTCTGTTTTGACAAAAGTGTAAATGTGCATCAAGCAGTTCTACATCCCAACATGTGTGTGTCTGTAGGGACGGGGCTGAATTCACACACCTGGTGTGTCTATTCTGCAATCACAGGGTGTGATTCCAGCTTGCACAGACATCCCAGAGCTCCTCATGTACATCAGCCATGAAGCTGCGTCAGTGCTTATTTCCGCAGGGCCTGTCCGAGCCCGCCTGGAGCCCTTGGTAATTAATCAGGTGGCTAGCCTGCCCTGAAGCCCAAGGTGTCCTAGCTTCACTGCAACTGGTCCCTGAGCTAGCTCAGGATATCTGCAGGAGCTGCACTCACAGCCCATGATGGCAGCATAGAAGTATCCATGGTGAGTAGCCCCGTTGCAGTCAATGGGACCAACGCATGAGCATGATGCGTAGCGCGATCCAGTTTTAGCCTGTATGCTGTATCCTGTTTCCCCCTCCCTGCGTCTATTCTGGACTTTCCGGGCCCCAGCCCTGCAATCAGATACTTGCGCAGAGCCCGTCTCTCGTTAGAGCTCACCTCTGCCATGTTGTTGACAAAACACTGGGCAGTGGGTCAGCCGCTGGTGCGCCCTTCTCACTGTGACCTTCTGTTGCCCCGACAATGAATTGCATCCATCCGTTATCTTTTGTCTCCTGGTTAGACTGTCAGCTCTCTGGGGCAGGGACCGGTTTTGGTTGCCTGTGGGTGCAAGCCTAGTACAACGGAGCCCCAATCCCTGGTGGACTGGGGGGGTTGGGAGCTACTGCTGTGCAAACAGCACGACTCCAGCTCTGCCTGTAGGCAAGAGATGTGCTGAGCGGACAGGGCATCAGTGTGCCCATGTCTAAAATCGGGATAATAGCGCTGATGTACCTTTGGACGGTGCTTTGAGATTCTCCAGATACGCAATAGGATAGGATAGTGGCGAGGTGGTTTTTATCCTGATGGCGCCCCGTGATTATTGATGGCTGATATGGAACCTGAATCCCTGGAATAGGCAGTTTTCCCATCCTCATCAGGTCGTTTGCAGGAGTGAATATTTTGCGAGGGGGCTGCTAATTGGCTCTGTCTTTGCATATGCAGTGTAGTTACAGCTGTGTCAGTCCCAGGATATTAGGCAGACAAGGTGGGGGAGGAAATATTTTTTATTGGACCAACTTCTGGTGGTGAGAGAGACGAGCTTTGGAGCCACGCAGAGCTCCTCTTCGGGTCTGGGACAGGTACTCCCAGTGTCCCGGCTAAATGCAAGGTGGGACAGATGCTTGGGTATAAGTAGTTAGCACATGTTGTAAGGAACAACAATCTGTAACTCACTAACCCACTCTTCTTGTCCTCTGACGGCCGAGGTGTTAACAGGCCACTCTCCCTTGAACAGTCCCTTAAAACATGTGCTCACCACATATGCTAACCCATCTGTCCCGCCTTGCATTTTGCTGTGACATGCTGAGTGCCGGCCCCAGAGCGGAAGAAGAGGTGTGTGCGGCTCGAAAGCTCGTCTCTCTCACCAGCAGATGTTGGTCCAGTAAAAGATATTCCCTCGCCCCCGCTCCCTTCCCTCTCTTTCGTTGGGTGACAGTTTCCAACCGAAGGCAGTAAATCCCACGGAAGGTTGGCCCACACCCACCCACACATCCCTCTGGCTCCAGGGAATGTCACCCCTGATGTTTCCTAGGCTTCCCCTTGGGGTGATGACAGTCACCTCCCTGACATTTCCTAGGACACAGCCCTGCTGGAGACTGGTCCCAGGACTCAGGGTGCAGCTGGCCAGCTGCACCTCTTAGAGGGTCTGCACTCTTCCATGGGGACAAAGGAGACCCCATAAAGGAACAAAATACTCCAGTGGGGGCCAGGCTCCCTGCAGCTTCTTGCACAGATGGAGGAAACAATTCACCAGGCTCCTGCTGCAATGCTGAAGCCCAAAGCTTAGTCTCTGAGCCCACAGCAGCTCTTTAACCCCTTCCTGCCTGGTGGTGGGCTCTGCCCCACCACACGGCCCTTTTCCACTCAGCATGCTTCTCTCGGTCCCATGGGAGACACTGGATTTTTCAGGGTGGTTCTGCTCTCTCTCTCTCTGTGAAGGGGATCGATTTTGTGCTGGTGTCAGGTGGCATCTTGACAGCTCTGAGGCGGCCGGCCTTGATTTGCCACAGCATGGGGCAGCACCAGCGCAAGCCCAATGGCCTGAGCCCTGGCCTAGAGGGACTAACACTAGCCACCAAATAGAAGTTCAGCCTTGGTCGCCCTTCATGCCTTGGCCTCTCTGCTGCCCCTACCAGTGAAAGGGCCAATCAGTGCCAGTTGTGAGGGTGGTTTCTGATGATGTGGACACACATCCTGATGTCCTGGCTCCATTGCAGTCAATGGTAAAACCCCCATGGCCCGTAGGAATTGCACTGGTACCCACATAACTCAGAAGAACATAAGAGTAGCCAGACTGGGTCAGACCCATGGTCCATTAGCCCAGTATCCTGTCTGCCAACAGTGGCTGGTGCCAGATTCTTCAGAGGGAATGAACAGAACAGGACAATCATCGAGTGATCCATCCCCTTGTCATCCAGTTCCAGTTTCTGGCAGTAAGAGGTTTAGGGACATCCAGAGCATGGGGTTGAATCCCTGACCACCTTGGCTAATAGCCATTGATGGATCTATCCTCCATGAGCTTATCTAGTTTGTTTTTGATCCCAGTTATGCTTCTGGCCTTCACAACCTCCCCTGGCAATGAGTTCCACAGGTTGACTGCGCACTGTGTGAAGAAATATTTCTTCTTTTTTTTTTTATAAACTTGCTGCCTATTAATGTCATTGGGTGACCGCTGGTTCTTGTGTTATGTGAAGGGGTAAATAACACTTCCTTATTCTCCACACCAGTCATGATTTTATACACCCCTAGCATATCCCCCTTAGTCATCTCTTCTCTAAGCTGAACAGTCCCAGTCTTTGTACGGAAGCTGGGCCAGATCCTTCATCATTTTTGTTGCCCTTCTCTGAACCTTTTCCAATTCTAATACATCTTTTTGAGACGAGGTGACCAGATCTGCACCCAGTATTCAAGATGTGGGCGTACGGTCAATTTATACAGTGGCATTATGGTATTTTCTGTCTCATTATGTATCCTCTCCTAATGTCTCCTAACATTCTGTTTGCTTTTTTGACTGCCATTGCACACTGAGCAGATGTTTTCAGAGAACTATCCACGAAGATGCCAAGCTCTCTCTCTTGAGTGGTAACAACTAAATTAGACCCCATCATCTTGTATGTGTAGTTGGGATTAAGTTTTCATTTCACATATAAGAAAATTCTCAACTCCTTGTAAATATATTGCTCTATCTGAATCAGTGTCTTTCCATCCACTGGGCCAAACACTGTTCTCACGTACACCAGTAGTAAATCTAGAGTCATCGCAGTGGAATTAATGGAATTATCAGCACTTGAGGCTGGAAAATGGCCCCAAGATGATTCACCTCACTCATTCTAAGCAAATTCTTCAGGAGTAGCTACTACAACAAACACATGGTCTGAAATCCTGGCCCTGCTGAAGTCAATAGTAGCAAAACTCCCCTCAGCTTCTGTGGTACCAGACTTCACCCTATAGGTGTGAAGAATAGTTTGATCATAAGTGTTCGGCTCTAGTAATCCACTGTTTTCTTCATCCACAAATAAGGTGCTAGCAAGGCAGTCCAGTGGGTTGGGCACTAGCTTGAGTGTTTAGAGATCTGGGTTCTAATTCTGTCTCTACTAGTTATCTACTGCCTGAGTCACTTGGCCTCTACTTCTCCATTCATGACCTAGGGAGAATAACAAAAGCGCCTTTGTAAGTGAGATTGTCTGCTCCTTCAGACAGGCAGGTCCCAGTCTTGACAGATGGAAAGGACAATGTGTTATTGTTGTTATTGAAGCTGAGTGAAGGATTCCCAATGAATTATTCATTCAAACACAGCATGGATTTTACACTACCACCACAGATATACTCAAAAACAGTTGAATGTGCAGACAAATTTCACCTGATGGATTGAATACATGCTGGTCTCTGAGACTGTCCATTGACTGGTCACCTAGTCAATGGTGTTGGTTCTCTGCCTGATTGAAGGACATCAGATCTTCATGGCCATTCTCATGTATCCTGTTAATCTATTATTGCACCATTAAAGTCAGTGAGAGTTTTGCATTTGGGGCCAGGGGTATGTGCATGATCGAAAGAGCGTTTCAGAAAGGCCAGGTGAGTGTTCCCGATAGAGACCTCATTCATTCCCGTGTCTCCAAGGAGATTGAGAAGAAACCTTTGTTCACTCAAATATTCACCAGTAAAAGAGGGTTCAAATACTGAAGAAGAAAATCAGCAGGATTTAGGCACAAAAACCTGACCAAAACTTCCATCTTGGCTGTACTGGCCCAAGGCAATTCATCCATCCAACCATCCATCACTTTCTATCCAATCAACCAATCAACCTTCCATCCATCCATCCATCATTTTCTATCCATCTATCCAATCAACCAATCAACCTTCCATTCATCCATCCAACCATCATTTTCTATCCATCTATCCAATCAACCCATCAACCTTCCATCCATCCATCCAACCATTCATCATTTTCTATCCATCTATCCAATCAACCAATCAACCTTCCATCCATCCATCCAACCATTCATCATTTTCTATCCATCCATCCAATCAACCAACCATGCAATGTTTCATATCAAGCCAGCCAGCCAACCTTCCATCCATTTCTATTGCTTTGTATCCATCCATCCATTGATTTCTGTCCATGCATGCATCTATCCAACCAACCAACCAACCTCCCATCCATCCAGGCACTTACCACCAAGAACAGGCTTAGGGTTTGTTTACTTTTTTCTAACTGATTCTGTGAGAATGAGGATGCTATTGTGGAAAAGCCTTGAGTCAAGAGGTGAGTTGGCTCTGATCCTTAGACTTGATCTTCCTCCTGAAAAGCCTGAGCTGCAAAGAACTGTCTCACTGACCTCTTAGCTGATATGGCTGCTCAGGGCTGCCGGCTGTTGCCCTGAAGTCACTGAAGTAGCTAGACTGAGATTGTAAGCACCCACCCCGTCCTATGGCAAGGAGTCTCCTAGAAGAAAGAGGCATTTCTCCGGGGGCTCTCCCAGTGAGTGGCAGTTTAAATAAACAAATCCACCAGTAACTTCCTCTCTCATTGCACCAAATGATTGCCTGACAGGAGGGCTAAATCCAGCGAAGGTGCAACCACATGGACTTCAGGGGTGAATTTAATCAATCACATGAGTGAGTCACCTTCTGTGCAACTTCACAAAATGTGAAAGGTTCTAAGCAGCACCCTGTCTGCCTTGTGTTAAAACACAGGCTCGCTGCCTCAGGAAGCCAGTGAAGGAGGTAGAGAATGGTTGCACTCAATTTTGCAATGACAGAGCAGTCTGGCGGCAGCGCTCTGGATGCTCAGTATGGTAGATCTGAGACAATGGTAGAAAAGGGAATTGAAAGTGTGCTTAGAAGTGAATAAGGATTTCAGCAGGGGCAGGGTGATGGGGAATTTCATGGGGGAGGTGGCGGTGGAGGCACGGATGAGGTAGCAGGAAACTGAAAGTTCAGAAGCCAAGAATGGCTCCAAGATTGCTGTCTTTGCATGTCAAATCAGAGAGGCAGGGAGGCTGGAAAACAGGGGATCAGAGCGCAAGTAAAGTGAGCTTCCGTGGGTCAGAGTAGATGGAAAGAGGCCAGAGGGAGAGTCTAGGGAAACACTGAGCTGGCTGTTACCCATGTGACTATAGGAAGGAAGATACATGGAGAAGAAAAGAAAGCCAGGGTTGGAGCTCTGAGGCATCCACAGCAGGAGAGACAAGGGGAAGATTAAAACTTTCCATCAAGAACAGACCTAGGAGTATATTTCACTATTTCAAGCTATGAGAACCTTCTCTCCAGCTCCTGCTACTTGGAACAGACTGTAAAAAGCAACAGAGAGTCCCTGTGGCACCTTTAAGACCAGCAGACGTATTGGAGCATGAGTTTTCGTGGGTGAAAACCCACTTCGTCAGATGTCTGATGAAGTGAGTATTCGTCTGATGAAGTGGGTATTCACCCACAAAAGCTTATGCTCCAATACATCTGTTAGTCTTAAAGGTGCCACAGGACTCTCTTGCTTTTTGCAGATCCAGACTAACATGGCTACCCCTCTGATACTTGGAACAGATTGACTCCCTTGTTCATTTCAAATCTCCGCTGAAAGCACATTTTCCCTGCCCTTCCTTTCTCTTCCCCTCTGTTGGTATTTCGGTCCACAAAAGGAGCTGAGATACAGTGAATGAAGCTATAAAAAGAAAGTGGTACTGGGTTGTAGTCCTTGTTAAGCCCTTTTCACGTGGGCCCGGCCCCTCCAGGGTCTGGACAGCTGTTCTTCTTTCCCATTGGAAACACAGGTAGGAGGATGCCTGCCGATGAAAGGGAAGCTAGAGAGAGGATTTAAACGAACATTTCATGCACCATGAGTTTCCCGTGTCTTTGGAATAAAGTTGCAGCCTTTCATTCTCTGCCCAAAGGCAGCGGCACATTCTAAGACATTGCTTCTCCATCGCAGGAGTCTCTCTGCCGTCACGAATTGCCTCTGTTATCCCAAATTATCTTTTATGCCTGTTTAGCTTTGCTGATTCATGGAGCACCTAGTGGTTAGAGCAGGGCACTGAAAGTCAGGAATCCTGATTTCCAGTTCCAGCCCTGCCATTTACCTACTCTGGACCTCTGTGCAGAGGGTCTATGCCCTGTGCACCATGTATGCCAAGTATGATTTAAAGACCGCGTGCTGGCCCTCTGTGAACTCAGGCACATCTGTAACTTTGTGGGATATCAGTTTACCCCTCCTGCCAATGAGGTTATAAGTGTCTTGGACTTCACTGCTCCTTTCAGCAGCACACCAGGGTACTAGAGTGATAGTAGGAAGTTCCTGCTTCAAAAGACAGGTCCCCTATTAGTTGAGCTTGTGGAGAACCACCCGTGGCAGTAAATCATCTATGACACACACTTAAGACATTCTGCAGCCATCCAGCAGAGGGCAGTGTTAACATGCAGCCCAGCCAGTTTATTACAATATTTACCTACCTCTTTAGGATGTTATTATACACAAGCTTAGGGCCTGATTTAGAAGAGCATTTAAGCATGTGCTTAAGTCTCAGTGAGTTCATGTGCCGTGAGCACAGGTTTAAGTGCTGTCCTGAATAGGGATGCTGGTTGCTGTCATGAATCAGGGACTCCGTTTGCCAAGTGCTTGGAGAGCCTCAGCTGGCAGCCACTGCAGCAACACAAAGTCTCTTGACGCATGGATCTTCATAGGCAGTGGGGGAGATGGATCAGGAAGTCCCAACCACAGCTTTGCATTTTAGGATTTTCTAAGCACTAAAGAGAACAAAGCAAAATACCAAGACTAGAAAGGGGGTTGCTGCGGGGGTTTGAGGGGGCGAATATCAACAGAGAAATCAGCACCAAAGAGTGAGTTTAATTGGTTTGGTGGGTAAAAACAAACCCGTTTGCTCAGGAGGTTCAAGGCAAGGCACTTTACCTCGTAGTGCGCCAAATCGGTAACGAAGTGATGGGGAAATCAAAGGCAAGTGTGAACTTCTCCAGAACAACAGCACATTTCCATCTCAAGGTCTCCCCTGCCAATAACTCCCCCCTCCCTGATTCAGCCCAAAGAGGCCGAAAAGTTTTTCTCTGCATCTCACTGGGGACTTGGCTTCTAGCATTCACACTCCTGGAGAACCCAAGTGTGAGTAATGTGGCAATTCCATCAGAGCAAGGCAAATATGCTTTCCCTTTCCCTCTCTCCCTTGCTCTCTCTCTCCCCTTCCCTCCCCTCCCCTCCCCAACTTTTCCATTCAAGATCTTTATGTATTTGACGGATTTTTTTCCTCTTCTTCTTCTTGCTGAATTCCCTCCCCGCTCTCAAGTGAAGCCCAGTGCTGGGATTTCAGGAAATGTTAAACGCTGCAAGTCACAGGTAGCAGGTTGTGCTCTGGCCCAGGGGCAGTTCATAGGGTTACTGCAACAGGAAGAGAGAATAGCAGAATGAGGGGTAGTGCAGGATTTTGCCTTATGCAAACGTGTGTGTATACATGTGTGTACCACGTGTGCGTGTATACGTGGGTGTACATGTGTGTGTGTTTGCGCATCCGCGCATCCTCTACTGGCTGGAATCAGAACTTCACAACTGTGCATCAGAGGGTCTGCGCAGTCACCCGAGAGGGGACTGGACTGATTTTGGAGCAGGAGGGTCTAACTCCTTCCCAGCTGTTTCTGTAAAGTTCCTAGTGGCTTTGGAGAACAACATTGCAACAACCGTGACGTGCTAAAAGACCACGGATTTGTTACATTACTTAGGAGCCCAAAATGGCCCAAGCTTTGAATCCAGAGTCCAACTTCCCCAACAATTGGGGTCCTTTGTGTCCGGGGTTCTGGCTTGGGTCCAGTTCTAAAAGCAAATCAAATTAACCATCAAATGTGTCTCTGAAGCCTGCTATGGTCCTTAACATGCAAAGATAACGATCCCCAAAGCCATTAAAACACCCCGTGTACCACACAGCACACCCGTCACACGTATCACCACACACACACACCCCATGTACCACACAGCACATCCGTCACACGTACCACCACACACACATACACACACACACCCCATGTAC